>NW_021604856.1:49087-112068 GCF_004785775.1 Grammomys surdaster
TTCCAGCACCACAAATCAGTTCTACAGGAGACCTCAGAGGATCCTTCCGTCTTTCTGGCCCCTTGGGAAGGATGAGATACCTAAGGGATTCGCAATGTATATATCTCAGCTCATCAGACAATGGGAATAGATGGCCATGGACCTCTGGCCAAGCCTTTAAGAAAACTTTAGCACCATAGCAGACTGATTCAGGAACTCAGAGACACAGCACAAACCACAGGAAAAAACACCTTAATTTAGGTCTTTCCTGGAGAGGCATGTCTGAATCACTTAGGTAGCTTCTTGAAGAGTCATGCAAGGAACTAGAGTTATCCTAAGGATTAAGTGCGCTGGCTATTCTTCCTGAGGATCTAGGTTCAAATCCCAGCCCCTAGTTGGTGGCTCACAAGTTTCTAAGTATTCAATACCCTCTTCTGGCCTTCTCAGGCACCAGGCATGAACATGGTGCAGACAGAGATTCAGGCAAAACATTTATAACCATGAAAATAAAATAATTTAAAAATAAGACTGGTGGAGAGCCAGTCCTCAAGGCTGCCCTGAAGTCACACGCACAGGCCTGCCCAGCAGCCCTGGCCCTTTAATTAGCTCTCTTGCCTATTGTGGGCTCCTAAGCATCTGACCACGGTCAGGATAGGAGCAGTGTTCACGGAGGAACCAGCACTCTACTCATGCTGGGCGAGCTTTGGTGGAACTCACCTCCGTAATCTCCTCCTTAGCCTGCTGTAGTTTCTCAGGCTTGTTGGCCCACAGCAGCCGAGCCTCAGACTCCCGCTTCTTCTGCAGCGTGGCCTGAGCATCCTGCCAGCGCTGCCATGTCTTCATGCGCTGGTCGAAGGCAGCCTGTGGGGGAGGGCAGTTGGGAGGAGCACAGGCAGCTGTCAGCAGTCCTGTCTGGCTCTGCCTTCTATTAGAAGGAGGCTCTCCCCGCGGCTGTGCCAGGGAAGCACTGAGCGAGGGTTCTACAGCCACTGTTAGCTGAGGCACTTAATGCCTAAAAAGCACAAGCTTGGGTCAGGGCCTCTTCAAGCTTCCAGTGGGCCAGTGCCATGCTACTCCCAGGGCTGGGTGACTGGAGCACAGAGGGTGGCCTGATGCCAATCCCTGACACTAAGAAGGTTTCCAAACTGCCTACCTCAACCAAGTCAGACCAAGAGTCTACACGTTTTCCGAGTCTGCTACCTGTGAGGAGCCAAGAATACCGTGGGAGTGAAGCACACGGTCCCACTCTAAGGAACTTATCTCCTGGGAAAGCCATCACTGTGTTAGCAATCACAGGAGATGTTACATATGTGCAGAGTACTGGGACAACAAGCAGCTACCAAAACTTAACCGGCCTTGCTCAGCTCTCGAGGTCTAGGTCTGCAGCCTTTCAAACCGACTGATACAAACAACAGGCGTGGTAACACAATTCTCTCCGTTTGAGACGAGGTCTCAGGCAGGCCAGGCAGGCCTGACCTCACTGTATAGCTGAGGATGGCCTTGAACTCCTGCTCCAGTCTCTCAAGTCACTATGCTGGCAGCTTAAGGAGACCTTACATAAACACTTAACATGGCCACAACCTACTCACAGACTTCACCTCACACTCACTCACAGGCTGCTCTAGGCTCTGCAAAGGTCACTACTGGCCTCCTGTCTTGGGACAGAAGGAGCACTGTCAGGACAATTGCTGGCCATGCCACCTGCACTAACAGGCTTCAGAGGCAGTCCACAGCAGGAAGCGAACCTGGGGCCAGCCTGGCCCTCTTCATTTGCTCTCCATTCCTTGCAAAGGTTCCTCAGCACAGCTCCTACTGAAGGCAGCGTGCAGGGCCACTGAAGTCGCTTTCTCTAGCTCTGCACAGGCTTCACTATGTATTCAATGAACTCACTATGTAGCATAGGCTGGCCTAGAATTTCCCATGATCCTCTTGCTGGAGCCTCCCAGCTGGGATTACAGGCATGTGTTTCCATTCCTGGCTCCTGAACTTTCTTAGCACTTTAATGTCAAAAGTTCAGGTACAGGGTGACTCCACATCTGAAAAGGCTTAAACTAGCCCACTGGGTTAACAGGACTTCAGGGAAGGACAGAAAAGAAACCTTTGCTCATTTCTCCATTACCACTGCTCGCTCCTGACATGAGGAAGGTGGCATGGGCTCTCTGAGAAGAGACCTGCTCAGAGCTCTCTGCTCTCAGGTTGCTGCTCCAGCCCATGGAAAACAAAGCTTAGCTTCTCTTTGCCCTGTTCACAAAGGTTCACCCTGCCTAGAGTCATTTCCAAAAGCAGTGGTCTCTAGGGAACCCCTGCCCCCCAAAACAATGCTCTTCACAGAAAGCTTTCCCTGGACAGAGAGAGCCCTTCCCCATGGCTTTCTAGCCTGAGAAGTCTAACTGGTTCTTAGAATCCCTTCAGCAGGCTTGCTTTCTTATATCTGTCTGGAATTAGCAGGACAAGGAACAGCTCTCGGGCTAGAAGTGAGGACCCAGGCAGCAGCTCAGCTCCTGACCCAACACAAAAGCTCCACAGTGGGAGATGCACCGAGGATTAGGAGCAGGAGAGGCTCATGCATCCTGATACTGTGCAGAATCAGGTCCTCACAGTGCAAATGCCAGGTTCCTCTCGGTTCTCCCTTTACCGAGGAGGCCATGCAAGAGCTACTGCCCAGGAAAGCTTCCTTAACTGGTTCGAGAGCTCTGGAAACAGGTCACCAGAGACATGAGGTATTTGACCTGAGGGACAGCGTGCAGTGTTGCTACCAGTGTGGTTAGCACAACACAAGGAGGGTGGGCCCTGTTGAAAGCTCTCAGCACACGCCTCCATGCGCACCAAGCCAGTACTGTATCATTACCTGACTCCTCACACTGGAAAGACAAGTGGAAGCCAGCAAGAGCTCTTATCAGGGCAAAGACCAAAGGACTGCAGAGTCACTGCTCCAGGAGCCAAGCAGCAGTCTGTAATAAGCCTTGCTTGGAGAAAGGTGCACAGAGAATACTGTCTGTCCTCAACAATAATGGGCCAACTTGGAAATCCAAGAGTGGGCTGCTGTGGGGCTCAGGATAACTAGAGGTACCGGCTGGTTTAAGTGGGTTGCTGGGTGTACAGGGTCCTCTCAAGAGTAAACCTACAACCACGCCTAAGCTAAAAACGAGCAAGTGACGAGCAAAAGACAGCTGGGGGAAGGACGGGAGGGAGGCTTACTCGGACAATGGCCAAGAGGCGAATATAGTCACTCAGGAGTTCCGCAAGGAGGAAGAAGTCATTGTTGGCCTGTTCCTGGTGGAGCTGCTCAATCTTTTCTTCCACTTCAGCCAGCTGGGAGAGTGCTCGAGACAGCGCTGTGTTGTCCTCGGAGCTCCCAAGCATGGCTAGACTCTTGGCAAACAGGGCTGTGTTCAGCGCTAACTCTGGAAAGAGGCAAAGACAGCAGAGGCTTCTGATCTCTCAGGAAAGGAGAAAGGCGGTCGACCCTGCAGAGCACAGCCTGTTGTGGCCCCTACGTATCTGACAACTAAGGGCTCTGCAGCCCAGTCTCCAAACTCAAAATGAAGGGAAATGGCCTCAGCTGGTCACAGGACTGGGAGGGAAACGCTCTCGCTGTCTACATATGACTAAGTCTGGCTGCCTGATGAAGAAGCCCCAACATTCTTGGAGAGTCAACTGCTTACTCATGTCACCAGGCCAAGGGAAGGAGTGGCTCTGGTATTTATGCTGGAGCTCACGGACTATCACATCTATGTATCACACACACACAGGCAGCCACCACACACACGGACACAACACCACACATAGAGACACAACACCATACACACAGACATAACACCACATACACACACACACCACACCACACACAGACAGACACCACAAACAGACTATTCCACTTTCTTCTGCAGAGCAAACCTTCTGTACGGGGCCAGTCAGAACCTTGGGCTCTGTAGGCCACACATTGTCTCTGCAGCATACTCTTCTCATAGCAACAGGGTCCAAGGGCAAATCTGTTCTTTCAGCCATGTCATAGCTTGCCAGCCCTTACACTGGCTTCATGCTAATGGTCTTTTAGATTTCTTGCTAGCAGCATGTTTAAGACACAGAAGGAAAGCATTCAAATTTGGAAAATTCTGCAAGTTCCCAATTAAGCAAAGCTCACTATAAAGGAGGGGGAAGAAAGACATAGAAGGCGTCCCTGCCTCCATACCTTGCTAGTATGACCATGTGCAAAACCAGCAACGTGGATGTAAGCCTCCAACTCCCATCAAGAGAAGCAGCGTGTACCCAGGCAGGCTCCCTCCACCCACTGCTCATAGTGGTTTAAATCATGTTTCTTGCCAGGAGAGCGGGATGTATCTTGCTTATCAGAACATCATGCAACAGGTAGGCGGACAATTTCCACTTGGATGGCTGGGAACAGCCAGCCTCTCATCTCCAGCCCACGGAGGACACCGACTTCCCCCAGTGCAGGCGTGTGTGAGCAGTGGTTACCTTTCCTATGGTTGACTAGCGTCTCCACCACAGCGTGCAGCTTCCGAAGGCGCTGCTCCTCACACTCCACCTCCTGGAGCTTCTCCTCGAACCACTGGAAACACACAGCCCAGAGCCGGCTTGAAAATGTTCAACCAAGTGCAAGGAGCTGCCTTTCTTTAGCAGCTTTTACCGAGGGCTGGTTTGTTTGTTTGGTTTTGTTTGTTTGTTTTGTTTTAATTGAAAAGAAAGTAATCTCAGAAATTTCAGGACTTCTCAGGGCATCTGAGAGGCATGGCTACTCACAATGTCCGATTCGTTCATCTTGATGGTCATTTTGCTGACTGCATCTGTAGCTTTGTTGAACATCTTAAGGAGACCAGCACCACTCAAAGCCTGCGTACCCATCGCTCGAGGCAGCTGTGAGACCAAGGCAGGGATGCAAGTTACCTGCTGCCGCTTTAGATTCAGAAGAGTGTCCATCATGGCATGTCCAAAACTTGTCAGCAGGTTACTTGACTATGCTAACAGGAATCTAAGACTAGTAAATGAGAAGCAAACCCAAAGCCCCATGGCAGTAAGAATCAATTACTCAGCTTTTGATATTATTTACAGAAAGAGAGCAGACTGAGTGTTTGTTATGTGGCCAGGCTGTCTGCCTACCCAGATGTGACCTACTTAAATACCAAGCATTTCTTCATATTTTTTTAACATGAAAATTATTTTGGGTGTCCGCATGGGCCACGGCACTCTGTGGAGTTGGTTCCCTCATTCTACCTTTACATGGTAACTAGCTGAGGTCATCAGGAATTCAGAGCAAGGATTTCCCCCTGCAGAGGACTGCATTCCTTTGTTAAAGTTAAAGGCTCCTGCAGGGTGTGGTGACACACACCTTTAATCCCAACATAGTCAAGGCTAGGTAGAGAGGCCAAATCTAAAAAAAAAAAAAAAAAAAAAAAAAAAAATCGAAGGTCCCTGCACAGAAGGGGACTCACAGCTTTGAGAGTTTACCCAGTGATTGAATGTCTTTTTTTTTGTTTTTTGGTTTTTTTTGTTTTTTTGTTTTTTTGTTTTTCGAGACAGGGTTTCTCTGTGTAGTCCTGGCTGTCCTGGAACTCACTCTGTAGACCAGGCTGGCCTCGAACTCAGAAATCCGCCTGCCTCTGCCTCCCAAGTGCTGGGATTAAAGGCTGCGCCACCACAGCCCAGAGTGATTGAATGTCTTAAGCACAGGAGCTATCTTAAGGGCCTTAGGTGTTCAGAAAGTCATGCAGTCCTCAAATTGAGACCATTTTGCTCCAAGGGGACATGTGACAATATCTGGAGATGATGTGAGTTGTCCCATCTAGGGAGGGAAAACTGCTGGCATCTAGTGGGCAGAGCTAAGCATCTTTCAGCACAGCCCAGCCCCAAAGGATTACCCAGTCCAAACTATCTCCAAAAACAAACCCTGCTCTAGGGTTACCGAGTGAGGAAAGGATAGATCAGAAAGATTCAGAAGTAGAATGAAATGACTTAAGGCTTTAACAGATTATTTTCAATTAAAAATTTTCATTTTGGAGGGAAAAAAAGTCTCATTACGATAATCCCATTTTCATTATAGTAACAAAAGCCTAACAACAGTCTTGCCACACAACTGACTTCATTCTAGTTTTCTAAGATACTATTTTTCTCCAGCCATGTGCCTTCTGCTTCAGAAAATACTATCTGAGGCTTCTTACATCCTTATCCCTTTACACTTTGTGTGTGGTCAACATAAGGTGTTTGTTGTGCGGATATATTTTATTTAGTTCTTTAGTTACTAGCAATTGGGGTGTCTTCAATTTTTCACAATCATGAATGCATAGTCTTTAAAAAAAAAAGTCCACTTCCATCAACTCTTTTGCTATATGGTGAATCTGTGGTCCGTGGTTGCTGGTTTTTAACTAATGCCTCTCAGCTTCCTAGCACAGAATACACATTCAGTTTGAAACAATTAGTAACGAATGAAAGGCATGCTGAGCCCCTGCCAAACAGAGCACTTTGCTCTGCGAGACACCATAGGTCATCATTTGACCACACACAGAGCTGCTTTCACTCGAGCCGTGGAAATCCTGTCCTCCTTGGGGGTCACACAAACTCACTGGCTATAGCATGTAAGTCTTTCATTTCCCTCAGGGAGCCGGAGATGAGGCTGAGCTGTGTGATACCAACCTCTTCCTTTTCCAAGAACTCCCTGACATCTGGGTCCTGTAACATGGTGGGATGACTTACAATTCTTTGAAGGTACCTAAAGGGTTAAAAAGTCACCAACAGGTTAGAACTCTATTTCCCTGGTTTGTTTTGTTTCCAGACAGGGTTTCTCTGTGTCACCCTGTCTGTCCTGGAACTCACTTTGTAGACCAGGCTGGCTTTGAACCCAGAGATCTGCCAGAGTCTGCCTCCCAAGTGCTGAGATTAAAGGGGTGCACCACTACTGCTCGGCTCTGGTTAGGACTCTGAAGGTTTGGGATGCTGCCCAGTGCTAGCAGGAACTCAAGTGTCTTTTATTATGTAAAATGGCCTCAGATAAGGCACTTAAGCAAATTTAAAATTTCATGTTCTTCACATTTCCCCAGAACCATGCAGTAGATTATGCAAGAAGGAAATATGGCGGTTCAGTGGGGATGAGAGGAGAGAGAGGGCTCAGGACTGAGGTGGGAAGGGAAGCGACACAAAGGTAGCTGAGGCTGATATTCACCCCAGCTCATCTCCAGCAGAGAAGCAAAGCAGCAGCTTCTCTACCTGACATGACCATCGACAGCTCTCAGGCACCTACCTTTCCAAAGCAGCCCTCCGTTTCTCAAGAAATTCTGCAGAAGAAGAATCTTCCTTCCCAACCTTCACTTTTGTCATTCCTAGAGTAGATTTTAAGAAACAAAATAAGCAGGAATAGCAACAAGGATACACCTAAGCTTAAAGAGTTATCTGAAAGACTGATAGTAAGGACGGCATCATCTAAAGTCAGGAGCAGGGGTGGACTAAAGTTCTTGTACTAAGTCCTTAGGAGTGTACATGCTGGGGCTGTAAACTGTGGGATTTAGAATGTATATTGTCTTTTAAAAAAAGGATGTGGTGGTACAAGCAAAGAGAGCTTGGTGAGTTCAAGGTCAGCTTGTTCTACATAGCAAGTTCCAGCCATCTAGAGGTACAAAAACAAGGGTGTGGGCAGTGGTGGCACATGCCTTTAATCCCAGCACTTGGGAGGCAGAGTCAGGCAGATTTCTGACTTCGATGCCAGCCTGGTCTACAGAGTGAGTTCCAGGACAGCCAGGGCTACACAGAGAAACTCTTGTCTCAAAAAACTAAAAAAAAAAAAAATCAAGTGTGTGTGTGTGTTCAGTGGTTATGAGTACTAGCTGCTCTTTCAGAGCATATAGGTCCTATTTCTAGCACCCACACGGGGTTCACAACTGTAGTTCTAAGGGATCTGGCAGCCTCTTAAGTCCTTGGGCACCTGCATACACGTGGTACACATACATGTAAGCAGGCAAAACCCCATACATACGAAGTTAAAAATAAAATAATAGAAAAAAATGCTCTGAGATTCTGAGTACAGACTAACAATCACTTGATGGCAGTAAGAAGGTTCCTTCCCTAATCCCCAAAGCAATTTCAATCTGGAAGGAAGAGCAATCATTAAGAGTCCTGAGATTAAGGGTATAGCTCAGTGATAGCTTCTACCTAATATGCATGAGGCACTGTATTTAAATACCACCACTAACACTACTTTATCTTTCCCAGGTTGTAGTGCGTGCCTGTGATTCTAGCACTCATGAGTCTGAGGCAGAGAGAGAAGATGTAAAAATAGCGTGGCTGCTTCTCCAGTACCCGTGTTATTAGAGACCACAGGCTTACCTATTAGGCTCTTCTCAGGTGGAGGAGGGACAATGAAACCATTCTGGGAGTGCTTCTCTGAAAGCTTTTCATAAAGACCCAGAAAGTCACTGAATCTTCTTTTCACTGCAAACTGCCTGCTTCTGAACATCGGTAAGCTCGTCTTGGGCAGGGAAAGAAAACACAAGGCAATTTAATTCCAAATCCAGGATGAGTATCCTGCTGACATCAAAGGAAACAGATTACCTCGACCTTTAGACATCTGGTAAATAACTTTGTCCAAAACAGAGGCTTTTCTTTTTTGGCAGCCTGGGAATCTAAGAAACTCTATTTAGAGTAATAATTTTCAGTGCATTAAAAAAAAAAAAAGGATATGTGATTTGGGTGGAAGGCTCACTGGGTAAGAAGACTTGCTCTGGAAGGATAAGGACCAGTTTGAAGCTTCAGTATCCACAGAAAAAGCTGGGTAGGGTTGGTGTTGATGTATACCTTAAATCCCAGCACTTGGGAAGAAGAGACAGTCAGATCTCTGAGTTCGAGGCCAGCCTGGTCTACAGAGCCATGTTCCAGGACATCCAGGGCCACACAGAGAGACCCTGTTTCAAAACACCAAAAACCAAACCAAACCAAAACCAAACCAAACCAAAAGAGCTGTGCAAGGCTGAACATGCCTGTACCTCAACACTGGGGAGGTGGAGGTAGAGACAGACAGGTAGATGCCCAGCGCCTTCTAGCCAACTAGTTTTGCCAAAAAGGCAAGCTTCAGGTCCAATGAGAGGCCCTGTCTAAGTCAGTAAGACAGAGAGCTATAAAGATATCCAATAAATTGTTGTGTGTCCACATGGAAACACATAAGTACACACACATGCACACTCAAGTGTATATGAGGTTACAAAGGCAACCAATAAAATTCAAATATAGTTTCATTTCTAGGTTAAGAACACTTGCTCTAATTAAACTAATATTGAATTCTAGTTAAAAGATACAATTCTATGGCCATCTGTAAGCAATTTGTCATTAATTGACTTACTTTAGCTACTAGAGTCAAAGCAAACAAACAAAACAAGACACACTGAAGAATGCTTCTAACATGATGAGGAAATCAGATGACTGTCTGCAGACAATAATCTCTAAAGTGCTGTAGGCTTTAGAGCTCGCTGGAAGGCTAAGGAGTAGTTGAGAGAAACACGAAGAAGTCTTCTAGTAAAAGTTAAAAAAAAAAAAATCTGGGGGGTAATGGCTCAATGGTTAAGAGCACTGGCTGCTCTTCAGAGGACCAGGGTTCAGTTTCCAGATCCCACATGGTCAGTCACAACCATCTGCAACTCCAGTCCCAGGAGATCCAACATACATACACATATAAACATATAATAATTATATATATATATATATATACACACACACACACACACACACACACACACACACACATACACAAACACACATATATATGCATTGTGCATTTGTGCATGCATGCATCTTTTAATTAAAAAAGCAGGAAAGCTAGGGAATATATAGGAGACATAGCTTTATATTTATATTGATACTTGCCAAATGGGCAAAATTTACAGAGGTTGGCTCTGCCAAGTACTGGCAAGGAAACGAATCAATGAGATTTTGAATAAATTGGTACAAAGACATTAAAAATAGCTTATATTCCTTGAATTTAATATTTCCTAGTTATTTACATATCTAGGGAAACATGTCCATGGGACACAGAGACATTAGAGGACGCATGCACAGAGCTCAGTTCTGAGGACTGGGAAGGCTGAGGGAGAACAGGGTTGTACACTGCAGTAACTCACGTAGCAGACTAACTACTGTAAGTCCCACCAGGGCGAGGGCTGGGAACCATGCTAGAGAAAGGAGGCATGATTCAGCGATTATCTTTATGAAACTCAACTCAAGATATCACACTCCTTAAGGACGCACATACAAGACTGTTTATAAGGGAAAGGAGACAGCTCAGGGGGCAAGTGCTTCATGAGCTATAGAGCCGTGGCTGTGCCAGCCAACCAGGAAGGCAGTGCTGACGCGCCAACAGTGCTCACAGCAGTGCCCAAAGGCAGTGGGCCAGGGCTCTCTTTGACTAGAGTGACAAAACAGTATCTAATTAAAGAAGGGCCAGATTCAAGGAATATAAGTTATAGAAAGTATGGGGAAAAAGTCAGGTACAGTGGCAAAATGCCTATGATTCCAGTACTTGGGAGACTGAGGCAGACAGTCTGGCTTTGTGTCAGGTGTGGTGGTGCACACTTGTAGTTCCAGTGCTAAAGAGGCTCAGGTGAACATAGCATAAGCTTGAGACTAGCATGGGCTACATAGGGAGATCTGTCTCCAACACCAACCTACCTCAAATCCCTCTGCTCTGAGGGTGCATATACATAGATTTTGCTTCTTTGAAAAAGGGTCTCGGCCGGGCAGTGGTGGCGCACACCTTTAATCCCAGTACTTGGGAGGTGGATTTCTGAGTTTGAGAGTTCGAGGCTAGCCTGGTCTACAGAGTGAGTTCCAGGACAGCCAGGGCTACACAGAGAAACCCTGTCTCGAAAAAAAAAAAAAAAAAAAAAAAAAAAAAAAAGAAAAAAAAAGAAAAAAAAAGAAAAAGGGTCTCAATTAAGTACCCCAGGCTGTTCTCCAAATCCTAATCCTCCTGCTTCTGCCTCTGTAGTGCTGGGTCTACAGATGAAGGCCACCATGTCTGGTCTAAGAACTGAAAAGCTGTAAACTGATAATTACTCTTCATTTGAGACAATCCACTAAACTAGCTACAGACACATACTTCCTAAGAGGGATAGGGAAAAAATGAAATATGATGAACATCTTAAACCTTGCACAGTTACACACTAAAGTACCAGCTTTCCGGAAGAACACTGGGGAGGCCTAGGCTGGTGTACCTAGTTAAGACTACAAAGGCAGGGGGCCCAGAGACATGGCTCAGAGGTTAAAAGCATTGGCTGCTTTCCCAAGGGATCTGGGTTGGGGTTCAGTTCCCAGCACCCAAATGGCAGGTTACAGTCATCTGATACTCTGGTTCCAAGTGGTTTTAGCACCCTCTTCTGAGCTCTGTGGCTACTAGGCAAGCATGGTCACATGGTGCACATGCAGGCAAAACATTCATACACATAAAATAAGATTAACAGGGCAATGTAGACTTGCTACAGCTTGATACATCGGAGGAGGTTATTGGAAATAGTCTAGGTGTTAACCTTGGTGTGAGCAGTCACGACTACTGAGGACATGGGCAGGCCACTGGGACTCACCTGGGTAGTGACTTTGTAGGCTACATAGGCATTCATACCATCCCCTGTGGGAGAATAACAAACAGGAGGGAATTATTCTTTCAATTAAGGAAAGGAAAGCTAATCCAGTAACATCTTTTTTTTTCTTTTCTTTTTTTTGGTTTTTCGAGACAGGGTTTCTCTGTGTAGCCCTGGCTGTCCTGGAACTCACTCTGTAGACCAGGCTGGCCTCAAACTCAGAAATCCGCCTGCCTCTGCATCCCAAGTGCTGGGACTAAAGGCGTGCGCCACCACAACCCGGCTTTTTTTCTTTTTTCTTTTTTTTTTAATCCAGTAACATCTTATGTAGAGACCATAAGCTGGGGGGTGGGGGGGGCCCTCTATTAGAAGGCGTGCTGCATTTCCAGGCTTTATATAGAATCCTAAAATCCACTTTTTCCTGTGCCTTGGGGGTTGTGCGGCACACATGCCCCTACGGATGCTGGCTGGGCCCCAGTTTGAGTTATACAAGAGAGTCAGTCCCTGTTTCAAAGCCAAGCTCCATTTATACCCTCACAGAGCTGCACTGGACACTGACAATTCATCTCTTGTTACCACGCCAATATTTGGGCTGGTTACACACATCTGTCCAAAACCAAACAATTCTCTTGCTGTACAGAGCAGGAGAAGGAAGCGACTGATGTAAAAGGAGACAAGCAGTTCTACCCGAGGCTAGCTCCAGGCTTGGTCTGCTCTTTCAGAGATCCCAGCACTGGTGCTGGCAGACACTGACCTCTCTGATCCAGCATGCTCACACAGAGCAAAGGGCCTGGCAGGAAGACACTTGGGCTGCCTGATGTCACAAAAATCTCCCTTTCCTGGAGGAATAATTTTTATGAAAAAGCCATTGACCATTAAATAATTTAGGATTCAAGCAACTGTTTTTCTCTGTGGTAGTGTTCCGACCTAGACCACTTAGGGACATAGAGGCACTATTGATTCCCTGAGCCTTGAACAGACAGATACTGGAACCCAGACAAAGCCCTAGTGCTGGACCGTGGGGTTTAGGGTTGGTTCCCCGACCCCTTTCCCTGATTTCTCCTCCCATGAAACAGGAAAGCCTAGGTCAACAATTCCCAGTTGTCTTGCTTCTGATCTGACTCTGGAATGAGGGGCGGCCAGGGGGAAGTGGGTCAGCAGGATCAGACTCTGCAACGTCCCTTCACTGTGATGGCTGAAAATGCTTGCTTTTATCTGTAAGTGCGCTCGCACACACGTGCACGGCTAGAAATTGCACAGAAATAGGAGGTATACCCATCTCACTGACACCTACCAAAAAAGGGTGTTGCAAAACAGGAACTACAGCTAATGTAAACAAATTACCTTACATTGACACTACCTTTACAATACTTTGAAACACTTACATTGCCCAATACTAAGAATTTTACCATGCATTAAAAACAATTTTTTTTAATATAATGGAAATTTCTCCCATCATAGGACAGTCATGGTTAGTTACATACTTTAGTAGCCACAGGAAGAAAAACCTAAGTGTCCATGTGCACTGAGCACATTAGCCAAGCAGGGCCTCTCTCCAGACACTGCAGCTATGGCAGTGTGTGCAAAGAGAGGTACAGAAGCCCCGAAAGCAGCCTGGTCACATGACAATCTGAAAATGCACACAGATCTCCTAAATAACTTCCAAGTTGGAGGTGACATAAGCAAATTGCCAAGATTCTAAAAAGAATACCCTGGTAAATGTGCAGTTCTTATTTAAATGTGTGCTGGAATGAGACACACATGTTGACTAAACAGCCCACACAAACAGAATACGCTGCTACAAAGATCAGGTCCTGATAGAAAAAAATGTATTAATTAGCTGGCCTCTTGGCATCAACGTGACTAAGAATATAGAACAAGGGGATGAAAGATTAGCATTTAGAGTAATTTGTGTTCCAATCTGATTTATGAGCTGTTTAAATGACTCTGTATGTAGGGTCAGGTATGCCCCTCTAGATAACATGACTTTACTTGAAAACGTTGTCTTCACAGATAAAATAAAGATATTAGGGTGTGTACTGGCTGATTTTGTGTGTCAACTTGACACAAGCTGGAGTTATCACAGAGGAAGGAGCCTCCCTTGAGGAAAGACCTCCATGAGATCCAGCTGTAAGGCATTTTCTCAATTAGTGATCAAGGATGGGAGGGCATTGTGGGTGGTGCCATCTCTAGGCTGGCAATCTTGAGTTCTATAAGAAAGCAAGCTGAGCAAGCCAGGGGAAGCATGTCAGTAAGTAACATCCCTCCATGGCCTCTGCATTAGCTCCTGCTTCCTGACCCACTTGAGTTCCAGTCCTGACTTCCTTTGGTGATAATAAATGTTTTCCTCCCCAACTTGCTTCTTGGTCATGATGTTTGTGCAGGAATACAAACCCTGACTAAGACAGGATGGATCAAGTACAACATGACGGTGTCCTTAAAAGAAATAGGGCCACTCAGCCCGGCGTTCCTGGAGGGATGATGATGTGGGGACTTAGAACAACATGGGACAGTGGTGACAAGGTGCTATTGCATCTTCAGGCCATGGCACACCTGAGCCGATTAGAAGGCAGAAGACAGGCAGGGTCCTTCCTTCCCTTCAATTTCAAAGGAACATGGATGGCCACGCCCACACCATGATTTTAGGCTTTCTGATTCAGAACTGTGAGAAAATCGCTAATTTTTGTTTTTGAGATAGGTTTTCATTCTGTAGCCCAGGTTAGCCTCAAACTCAAGGCACTCCTCCTGCCTCAGCATTCAAGAGCAGGAAGGACAGGTATAGCCTACCATCCCTGGCTTACTTCTATTGTCTTAAGTCTTTAAGTTTGTGGTCCTTTGCTACAGCAGCTCTAGGTAGCTAACAGCTTAGGTAACTCCTTTTCCTAGCTCAAAATCACAACAGTAAATATTCAAACAATTAGTAGCAGTAGAAATTTGTATTATTCTACTAAGGATGTTGGCAGCAAGAGACTCCTAGATACGTCACCCAAGGCCCTGGTCCTGCTTTTACAGTGAACCACACGCTGCCTTAACAGGATGCTGCCTTCCTTGTCCTTATGTTCCTCTTCTAATAGGTGAAGGGACTGAGTAAGATTTCCATAAATACCCTGCTGAGTAGCCGGCCATCCACTGTAGGAGCCCAGGTCCTCTGCAAGAGCAGTGGGTGCCCTTAACTGCTGAGTCATCTCTCCTGCTCCTGTTTGTGGCTTTTTACAAAAATTATTAATTAATTTTGCATTTCTATGTATGTGGGCACAACCATCCCATGACACACATGTGGAGGTCAGAAAAACAACTTTCAAAGTGGGTTCTATCCTTCAACATGTGGGCTTTGGGGACTGAACTCAGGTTGTGAAGATGGATACAGGTGTCCTCAGTAATCTTCTGAACCCCATTTGAGTTTCTAAAGATTATAGTTATAGTTCAAGTCTCTGGATTTTCTTCCTAAAGATAAAAAAAAAAAAAAAAATCTAAGTAATGTGCTTGAGAACTCTCTGACTTCAGAAGCACAGTTCCAGAAAAGAAACTGATGAAGCACTTCACATTTGCTGGCTCAGCTTCACTGAGAGCCACACCCAAACTAGCTGGTCAGGGCTCACGGTGACATCACAAGGGTCCAGGACACTTACCGATCTTCTCAGGATCAGTGATACCAACTGTCAAATCAAACTGATCTTCCTGTTCTTCTTCCTCTAGCTTTAAAAAGAAAAACAGGAAGAGTTGCTATAAAGAAGGCTAAACATCACACAATTCATTACTTGTGAACATATAAAGCCAAGGATGTTCTTCTCAGTGCTCACTTCTGTCACACAACACCAGTGAGCCAGTGCCTACAAGTCGTGTACCAGTTCACAGTCATTTCATGTACATTTCCTCACACCCCTATTTTCACAATAACGAGAATTTTAGTTGACTTTGCCTCCTTCGGACTAAATGGGGAATAGGGAGAGGCTGTATTCCTTCCTGCATATGGGAGCTCCAGACAGTAAATAGCATTAGTGACCAATGAAAGCCTTTTGTTGTCCTTGGGGGAACAGACACTGTCTAACAAAGAGTTCTCATTTGATTCTGGTTGGGCATTAACCATATGTTTCCTTCAGGAGCTGTAAATGTTTTCTTAAGGTTCAACTCCAACAGAACTCCAGCCTGGCAGCACATAGTCCCAAAGATGCAAAAGGGAGAAGAACAACAGCGTATGCTCTCACCTCCTCATAGCTTGGCTGTGGCTTAGGAGAATTTGTGGCTTCTTGCGGAGGATGAGAAATAAGTGTTTTGCCTGGCATTGTCTTCTGGTTATTCTGTGTGCTGTCCAGGGAGAGTTCCACTGTGGCATCTAAAACAGTTGATAGTTTAAAATGAGTGTCAACAGTGGGTTTTAAAGACTGAACGTCAGTCAGGTTGAGGCCCGCAAGAATGGCAAGCACCTAATATAACAAAAACAAGAGGCAGTTTTTACATGAGCCAAAGGAGACGGCACTGAGGAGAGGGCTGCTCTAGCACACGTTTGGTAGAGCAAGCTCTCCCTTTCATTTCAGACACAACTGTTTGGCTACCCTAGGCTAGGGAACCAGGAATCTAGCAAAATAAACATGTCAAATAATTTTACTCTTGAGAGCTGTCTTAGTTAGGGTTTTAATGCTGTGAACAGACACCATGACCAAGGCAACTCTTATAAGGACAACATTTAATCAGGGCTGGCTTACAGGTTCAGAGGTTCAGTCCATTATCATCATGGCAGGAACATGGTGGCATCCAGGCAGGCATGGTGCAGGAGGAGCTAAGAGTTCTACATCTTCACCTGAAGACTGCTAGCAGAAGACTGGCTTCCAGGCAACTAGAGTGAGGATCTTAAAGCCCACGCCCACAATGTCACACCTACTCCAACAAGGCCACACCTCCAAATAGTGCCACTCCCTGGGCCATGCATATACAACCTATCACAGGAGTGGTCACTCAAAACCTTACATGAAGTTTGTTTATTCTTGTTTGTACAAGAGAGTACCTCTGGTTGTCTGCTTTATACACAGCATGACAGATCAGGCAAGTCCGCATCAGAGGAAGTCTCAGGAAAAATATCAACCAGAAAACGCACAGCAACACTTGGGAAAGTGGGGTTTGGTATACCTGATCGCAGCACAGTTATGTTGTCGGTTTAGCAACTAGTCACAGTGACAGTTCAGCTATATCCTGACAGAGTAAGCTCTCATTTGTAAATGCTACCAGAATGGGGAGAGAGAGCAGCAGACCTGAAAACATTTCAGATTTTGAAGAGAAGATCCGGCCTGCACTTTAAGAACTGCCTCTATCTGGAGAAGACACAGGTGAGCAGAACAACTCGTTCTCTGTGTGTTCCAGAGAAATGACTTCTAAAATAGCATTTTGTGCCATTTTTAGACACTACAATTTCTTATGCAAATGTACTTCCAATGTAGAGCAGTAAAGCTAGAAGGTCTAACCCTAACCAGTTCACTGTTTTTTCTTTTTAGTAAAGAAAAACATAAATATTCACTTATGGGTTTTGGTCTGTTACGTATTCAGTTTAGTCTTGGGAACCACAGAGAAAACTGCTTCCTTTTCTTTCTAGATTTTCACTAGGGGCCAGGCAGAACCCAGAGACAGTTGTAGGTTACTGTGCTCATCACTGAGTGTGAATCATTTCTGCAAAATACCCTGCCGTGGGGCATAAAACCAGGAGCAGCACACAGAATGGATATGTTAGGTTGTGAGGCCTTTGAAACAAGGAGTCAGCTCAAGTTTGTATAGGAGATTGATTTGCTTTATGCAGGTCCAACATAACAGATCAAGTTAGTAAATGAAACATGTACTATTCACTCAAATTATTCATTGGGTGAAACTGGGGATGAATTTGTAATCCCAGCATTCCAGCCAGGCCTAGAGCACAGACCTGAAGTCTAGCTACTCAGAGGCTGAGGCAGGAGGATTCAAGGTCTTCCTGAGCAATTTAGTCAAACATTGTCTAACAACAACAACAACAACAATAATAGAAGCCGAGGCTCGCCATATTGTACAGAGGTGCCAGCGGCTGGATCTCGCTCCAGCCATGGCCAGTGCAGCCATGGGCTGGGGCAGGAGTCTAAATGTCTCAGGCTATGCAGACAAATGGAACTCAACCATTAAGCAAAACATGGGAATTCAGTTTGTACGAGTTACAACGAACATCTCATGAGGCAATAACAGATGGCTTAGAAATTGTGGTTTCACCTAGAAATCTACACAGTGAATTAATGTGCCCAATTTGTTTGGATATGTTGAAGAACATCATGACCACAAAGGAGTATTTACATCAGTTTTGTGCAGATTGTATTATCACAGCCCTTAGAAGTGGCAACAAAGAATGTCCTACCTGTCAAGGAAAAACTGGTTTCTAAAAGATCACTAAGGCCGGACCCAAACTTTGATGCACTCATCAGCAAGACTTATCCAAGGCGTGATGAGTCTGAAGCTCATCAAGAGAGAGTGTTAGCAAGGATCAACAAGCACAACACTCAGCAGGCTCTCAGCCACAGCACTGAGGAGGGCTGACGATACAGGCCATGAGCAGATTATAGTGGGGCAAAAAGCAGCAGACTGAAAATGGCAGCGCAGCAGAAGACAGTGGTGACAGTTCCCATTGTAGTAATGCATCCACACACAGCAATCGGGAAGCGGGCCCTAGTAACAAACGGACCAAAACATCTGATGACTCTGGGCTTGAATTTGGTAACAGCAATGCAGCAGTGGCAATTGATCCAGTGATGGATGGTACTAGTGAGACTGAGTTAGTCTCCAGGCCCCATCCAGCGCTTATGGAGAAGGGCAACAGCACACAGACAAGAGACATAAAGGCTTCAGGCAATGCCACCATTGATCACTTATCCAAGTATCTGGCATGAGGTTAGCTTTAGAAGAGCTTTGAAGCAAAGGAGAATCAAACCAGATGAACCTGGATACAGCCAGTGAGAGACAGAACACTATTTACATAGCCACAGCCAGTGGCCAGTTCACAGTTTTAAATGGCTCCTCTTCTTTGGAATTGGTCAGTGAGAAATGCTGGAAAGTGAACAAACCCATGGAACTTTATTATGTACCCACTGAGGAGCACAAATGAGCTTTTAAAAAGCAATTCTGAGACTGAACTTTTCCTAGTCTATTCCTTTACTATTAAAGATGCACCATTGTTACTTTCATGGACAGATCTGGGATATATTCAGTTCTCTTTCTGAGCCAGACTTGTTTACACTATTAGATTAATGTCTCCTTAATTTAAAGACATACTTTTTGGAAGGGACTCTAGTAACTCAGTACTTCTCCACTCCCTTAACAGTAAATCTAAGTTATATGCTTCTAGAACATGCGGTTCCTTTGGGGAGGACACTCTGACCTAGGAGTTTCTTGTAGTTCTGTATTCTTTATTTTTTCCTTTCAGTTTTTGGTCTTTTGAGACAGGGTCTCATTATAAACCCTGGCTAGCCTGGAACTTGCTGAGTAGAACAGGCTGGCCTTGACCTTGGAGTAATACTCCTGCCCAAGTACTGGGATTCTGCCAACTTAAGATTCAGTTGGCCATCAGTCATCTTTCCCCCTTTCAAAAGGTTTTTAGCTTAAAGAATGTTGGACTATATGTATTCTGACTTTTTCCCGTTGGAGTTTTCTATACAAACTGTAGTATCTTCATGAAGACTAAGGCTCAAATTTACTGTGCTTAAAACAATTCTCATAGGATTATTATTTTCATGGTATTTTCTTACATAATATCTCATTTAAAGGAGGTTCTTTACGAACTTAGTGTCCATTGTCATGCAATGTTTTGGTTTCGTCATGTGTTTCCGCTGTAAGTTTAGAACTTCTGATCATGGAGAAGAGTCGCACAGAGTTCTTTGGGAACATAGTTCATTTACAGATTTCACTGAAGAAAGAGAAGTTTAAGTTGGTGAAAATACATGTATTTCTCTGTACATTTGAGAGTTTTTTTCTTCTGTATTTTACTGTTCCTTTATTATGTATGTTTGATGCTTTTCTCTATTAAAATACCAGAGATTATGGAAATATTTTGCACTTTAGCCTTGATGAAAAGTACAAGATGTGTTCAAAGCTTCCCTTCATTTCTTTTTCTTTTCTTTTTTTTTTTTTTTTGGTTTTTCAAGACAGGGTTTCTCTTTATAGCCCGGGCTGTCCTGGAACTCACTCTGTAGACCAGGCTGGCCTCAAACTCAGAAATCCGCCTGCCTCTGCCTCCCAAGTGCTGGGATTAAAGGCGTGTGCCACCACTGCTCAGCCATTTCCTTTCTTATTAACTCAAGAATAACATGATAGAGCGTTAAGAATAGAAAAGAAAGTTTTTGTTTGAAGAGGTCTTTGCATTTTGAGTTGCCCTGTGTTTATACATTTGGCGCTCTGGTAATCACACTCTGTAGAAACAGGTTAATGGAGTGTGAACATTGCATTGACATATAGTAAGGCAATTCCGTAGAAGAGCGTCAGCCAGTTGGGTAGCCAGGTAGCCATTCAGATAGTCTTAGTTTTGTATTGGCAAGGTGTTGACAGTCTGGGAACCATAGACTTTCTGCTGGCCAGTCAGACTTAATGTTTTAGATTTCATTTCTGTCCCAATGCTACATATGACTCCAAGTTCATATTCTCACAGTATTTACAAAGACATGTTTGCACTGAAAAATTTAACCCAAAAGGGTTTTGACAGAAGGAAGAGACTTCCGGTACCATTGTAACTAAAGTGTCAGTCATTTTAACTATTCCTCTGTCTGTTTAGATAGACTGGAGACAGCTTGATGCTTTAATCTCGAGCCAATTATGAAAACTTAAAGGCTTATTAAATTTTTTACCATTTTACTGAAAATATCTGAAATTTGTTTTTACAATTTTTTTGGTACTCTGTGCCCTAAGATTTGACAACCACTAAAAATTATACGAACTTTTATATCTAATTCTTTTTCTGGGGTAATGTTAAGTTGTATGGATTATTAATGCATGTTTGCTGAATATAACTCGTTTTGTGAAGTGATTGCTTAGATTTTATTCGTGATATATTAGATTAGCAGTTGTATTAAATAATTAAATTCTAAATAATAATAATGATGATGATGATGATATGCTAGTGTCCTGGCTACTTTTTATGTCAACCTGACACAAGCGCAGTCATCTAACAGGAGGCAGCCTAATTGAAAAATGCATCTGTAAGATTGGGGTGTAGGCAGGCCTGTAGGATATTTCCTTAGTGATTGATGTGAGGCAAATCCACTGTGGGTAGGGACACCTCTGTGCTGGTGGTCCTGGGCTCTATAAGAAAGCAGGATGAGCAAGCCATAAGAAGCAAGCCAGTGAGCAGCACCAGTTTATGGCTTCTTCATCAGGTCCTGCATCCAGGTTCCTGCCTTTTTGATGATGGACTTTTTTGATGGTGCAGAAGTGTAATCAAAACAAATCCTTTCCTCAGAGCAAGAGTGTTTCATCATAGCAACAGAAAGCCTAAGTAAGATCCTGGGGATCTTTTTCTGTGAAAGGAAACTTGCCTCATGTCTGTGAGGACCTAGGATCAATCCCTGTATCATGAAAAAACATTCCTAAGAAGCTGAAGTTGGATAAAGGAATGATAAGGAGTTTGAGGCCATCCTGGGCTACATAAAAGGACCCTGTCTCATCTGGACATGGTGTAGTCTAACCTTCATACTTATAACCTCACACTTTGGAGACTGAGGCAGAAGGACTGCCATGATTTTGAAGCTAGCCTGGGCCACAGAATAATGAAGGAAAAGGAGAGAGGGAAGGGAGATTGAGGGAGGGAGGGAGGGAGGGGGGGAGGGAGGGCGGGCGGGCGGGGGAGAGAGACCCAAAGACACTGTCTCAACAAACAACCAACCAACCCCACCAAAACTAAAACAAACAAATAAGTAGAAAAACCAAAAACCAAAAAAATCCAAAACCACGAAACACCAAAGCTAGAGCTAGGCTAGCCTGGGCTATACAGTAGAATCTTATCTCAAACCAAACCAAAGGGAGGAGGCGTAGCTCAGCGGCAGAGCACTCACTTAGGCACGCCCAAGGGTCTTGGACTCAATCTTCAGAATGAAAACTATAACTGAAATATCTGTGGTTTGCCAGAGGAATGTAAAAGCCTTTTGAAAAGCTGAGCGTTTCCTATAGAAATGACTATGACAGGTCAAACCTTTAAGTATGCCTAGGGATGAAAGCATGGGCTTCTCTCCTTTGCATTCCTAACAAGGATATGTTTGAAAAGCCTTTGAGCTCTAGAGAGACCGATCGGCACTACAGTAACCTTGCAGAAAAGAAATCTGAGCTTTGCATTTCCACTCACTATTAGTTGACCGGGAACACCTAAGAACACACTCAGGTTTCACAGTAGACTCTCCTGTCTAGAGGTATCCCTGTTCCTTTCTTAGTAGTGAGGCAGCAACTGTCTGCCTGTGTCACTGACAGCAGATGACATAAACCACAGTGACAGTGCTGAGAAAATCTGTAACAACTCCACATCCACAGAGAACCAATCACAGGGGTTACTGTGGCAACAAGAGCTCACGCCATGTAAGGGAAGATCACATCAATTTCAAAGGCTCAAACACAGAAAGTGTGCCTTCTTTTCAATGTGCTAGGTAAAGACAATTCATTCTTTGCATTTTATTCTTTTTCTTTCATCTATTCCTCTCCCTCCAAAAGACCATTAACTACCAGAACGCATAGTGTGCACATCAAGGTTTCAGAGACCAAATGAGGCAGGAAATCTTCTAAGCCTTTATATCCTTCCAGCCAATTTGTTCCTTTCCTGTTCACACCGCCTGGGCATTTTTGTTTATATTCAAATTTAAAATATCAAGATTTACATAAACTTTCAATTTTTCTTCTAAACTCAGATTCATGTAAGATTCATATATATATTCCACCTCCACTAGTCTCTCTGTCTCTACCTCTCATGGTTCTAAGGACTGGGCATGAGGGCCCATGTCCAAGTTCTAGCACTTAGGAGGCAGAGACACAGTCAGAAGTCTGAGACCAGCCTAGTTCACGCAGCTAATTACAGGTTGGTCAAGGATACATAGTAAAATAGTGTCTCAAATTACCTAAATAAGGCCCAAAGTGATAGGATGTACCTGCAATCCCAACTATTTGAGAAGCTGATGCAGGAGGATTGTGAGCTCTAGGTCAAGTTACACAGAAAAACTACACATTTCAAATAAAAGTCTAGAGCTAACTGCAATGGCCAATAACCTCATACTTTTGTGAGTTCCTGTGATTCAGTATTTCCTCTGACTAGATTTTTAATATTTAATAATTTAACTCATAAAAATTAGATTTTTGTTTGTTTGTTTAGGGGTTTTTGTTTGTATGTTTGTTTGATTTTTATTTTTTTGAGACAAGGTCTCATTTGGCCTGTGCTGGCCTTGAACTTGCTAGGCAGCCAAGGATGATGGCCTTAGACTCCTGATCCTCCTGTCTTTACCTCCCAAGTGCTGGGTCACAGACACAGACTCTATTGTGCCAGGCTCAAACTTTCTAACTTATGCATATGTACAATGGTTTTCAATTTAATAACTCATAACTGAAGGGGCCTACATTTTGAGTCTCTACTTGCCTGCAAAGAGGTCCTGTGGCTCTTGGTCTTGTTCCTCATGGATCCCATTTTCTTTGGAACCATTTTTGACAGGAAAAAGGGATGTGGTTTTCTTTGGAGACTGGGGTTTAGTCTGAAAACAAAAAGATATTTTGAACAAAATGGAACCAGTAAAAACAAACTTGGCCTACCTAGAAAGGGACCATGGCATGCGTCCCTCCACTCTCACAGGTGTTTAGAAGAAGACAGGCTCACTAGTTAGCTGGCTCAGCAAGAGGCAGACCATTGCTCGAACTGAGAATGCTGCTGCTCAGGTGACCACAGGGCTAAGTTCACACGTATTAGGTTAATTTGTATAACCAACATCTTGCTGGAATATGATATCCCAAACCACACGATACCGACATGGGTATGGATACACACAGGTAATTTCTAAAAAAAATTCTGCCCCAATGCCTTTCTGTTCTGGTGACCTTCTCTCTCTCTCTCTCTCTCTCCTCCTCCCCCTCTCCCCTCCCCCCCCCCTCTTCTTTTCTTTTCTTTTTTTTTTTTAGGGTGGAGTATCAAGATAGGGTTTTTCTGTGTAGCCAGATCAGGTTGGCCTCAAACTCAGGGATCCATCCACCTGCCTCTGCCTATCAAGTGCTGGGATTAAAGGTGTGTGCCACAATACCCAGCCTGATGACCTTTTTTATTTCAACTGCTGACAGGGCATATTCTAGTGACATCACATTGGAGTTCAGAATTCAAGCTCTGATCCTAGGCTTTCTTTGTCATGTTGGCTAAACTATTAACGAGCTTAGCTATCCTAACTCACCTGACAGGCACAGGGAGACAAAACACTTTCTGTCTAATGCTGCTTACAGGTACAGTTGTTTTACATGGACAGACATTTTAGCCACACTCTATGGTAGACTAGAGAATAAGCCCAGTCATGCTTGGTCTAATAGGCACATAATGAAAAAGCAGTCAGTCCTTGGCTTTTATTAAAGCTCAGGGCAGAGTCACAAACAAGAGTAGGGAAGCTCCCCAGGCAGGCACCAGAGTGAACAAAGCTGGATTGTGCCACATGCATCTACAGAAAGCCAGTTTATGCTACTGCAGGGCTTTGAAGTTAGACCCTAAGGCGAAGGCAGTTAAAAGACCTGATTTAAGGAACTTTTCCTAAAACACTCCCTTAACAAATCTGAGGGCATTTGTTCCTTGAACAGGCCTTTCGGACCCAGAACAAAGTGAAGTGACAGATCTTCTGGGACACTCTTGAGTTTCTCATGCAAACAGCTTCCTCACCATATTGGGCCTTCCTTTTCAAGGAAAGAAAATTTCAGCTGCATTTGGTTTGTATTAGCAAATCATGCCTTTCCTGGGCTGTTCTGCGCTAATGCAGTTCAGTGGTAGATGTCAGACATTATACTAACCTGTCAGAGAAGGTGGCACCTCCTATAGCTCCTCTCAATTGTAAAGAACCAAAGAGAACTACCAAAGACAAAGAAACAGAATGAAAACAAAACTAGTACTTCCTGCCTCCAACCACTGCAGCCTGGCCTCCTCCCTCCAGACGCTGCCTCCTTCCTTCATGCTCACTCAAGGCGAGCTCAGAAGCCCACCTTAGCTCTTTGAACTTCTTTACCTATGGCACCAGCCCTCTTCAAAGAAAAACTCAGGGAGCTCAAACTCAGGAGGCACCAGAACAAGCGGACTACAGGAGAAACAAAAGCAATATGAAAGGCCCTGTTACAATTTCCTTTTTAAAAATCCAAAAGAATCTATCCCTGTGATAGGTAGATGAATAAACCTGGCTCTCCACTTCTGATCTCCCACCTGATCTTGGAAGGCTCAAGATTAAGACTGTTCTAGGAAGTAGCATTAGAACAGCAGTTTGTCTTCGTTCTGCTAATCAAGCTATACAGGTCCAGATGAAAAAGCTACTTAGAGACAACCAGAGATCCACTACCTGCCCCTCTCCCTCCGCCCATAAGCCGCGACCTAAGTGTGATGGAAACAAGATCTGTGCTATTAGTGAGCCAGGTAACAAGTACCCTGGAGACTAGAGAAAGGCTCTCACTGATTCCCTGGGGCCCACACACACGACACTCCCGGCTGAGCTCCGGACAACTGAACAAAGGTCCCACACTACTACTCTAATCTTCATCTGTAGCTCTTCTGTAACAGTAAGTATGTGTATATGTGCATTTATATTACATTCACAAACATCTTTTTCAGGGCTGGGGAGATGGTTCAGTGGATAAAGTGCTGACCACACAGGCATGAGGGCTCAACTTCAGAGTCTCAACACACACTTAAAAAGCTAAGGACAGTGGGGATCAAGCAGAGACAGGAGGATCCTGGGAGCTTACTAGCCAGCAGCCACTCTAGTCAATTTCTCTCTCTCTCTCTCTCTCTCTCTCTCTCTCTCTCTCTCTCTCTCACACACATACACACACACACACACGCACACACTATTTTCCGTTGAGTTGTATTGTTATTGAACAAACTAACCTTACTGAGGAGACCCTACTGTACAGGTAGCCTTCATTTTCATAGCATAATAATGATCTCAAGTTTAACTTACAACCAAGAACAAAAAAACTGAGCAAACTGAACAAAGTCACTTAAAAAAAAAAAAAAAAAAAGAAAAAAGAAAGCGATAAACCTTTGGGTCTTACTACGTAGCCCAGGCTGTCCTCAAACCCACAACACTCTGGCTAACCATCTCCCAAGTTTTAAGGTTAAATGTGCATGACACCAAACTGGGCCAGAACCGTTTTTAAGAAAAGAAGGAGGACACACATGTTCACGGCGTCTCCGCAGTATGCTGGTGGAGGAGACATGGTGAAAGAGGGCTACAATTGCTTGCCTTCAAAATATAACCTGCCCAGGTATTGCAACAGTTTGCATATGTTATATCTAAGGTTAAAAGCTAATTCAAAAATTTTAAGATTGTTTTTATTTTTAATTTTGTGTCTGTGTGTTGGTATGGGCTTGTAAGTATAGTTTGTGGAGGCCAGAGGCATCAGAGTCCCTGGAGCAGGAATTACCCATACGGATTCCAGGAACCAAATTCAAGTCCTCCTCAAGAGCAATATCTGCTCATAATCTGTGAGCTATCTCACCAGCCTCCAAAAGCTAACTTTTAACTTGTGTAAAACTTTGTTTTAAGAAAGCTAGTTTTGGCCGGGCGGTGGTGGCGTACACCTTTAATCCCAGCACTTGGAAGGCAGAGGCAGGCAGATTTCTGAGTTCGAGGCTAGCCTGGTCTACAGAGTGAGTTCCAGGACAGCCAGGGCTACACAGAGAAACCCTGTCTCGAAAAACCAAAAAAAAAAAAAAAAAAAAAAGAAAAGAAAAAAAAAGAAAGCTAGTTTTGGACAGGTAAAAGTCTAAGATGAACTTATTTTTGGAGAAGGGAGAGACACATATTACACTGAATAGCAGAACCAATACTAATGCTTTATATTTTTAAATCATCCTTTTAAGACTTTAGTAAGCAGGCATGGTAACACAGCTCTGTAATCCAGTGGTTCCTAACTTTCTAATGCTTTGACCCTTTAATACAATTCCTCATGTTGTGGTGACCCCAATCATAAAACTATTTTCTAGGGCTGGAGAGATGGCTCAGTGGTTAAGAGTACTGACTGCACTTCCAGAGGTCCTGAGTTCAAATCCCAGCAACCACATGGTGGCTCACAACCATCTGTAATGAGATCTGATGCCCTCTTCTGGTGTGTCTGAAGACAGCTACAGTGTATTCATATATAATAAACAAATAAATCTTTAAAAAAAAAACTATTTTCTACTGTTGTTACTTTTAACTGTAGTTTTGCTGTTATGAACTATAATATAAATACCCGATATACAACCGTGTGAAAGGGTTGTCTGATTCCCAAAGGGGTGGTGACCTGAAGGCTGACAGTTGCTGCTGCTGCGTCACGCCAGCACGCAGAGGGCTGAGGCAGGAGGACAGTAAGTTCAAGCCCAGACTCAACTACTTGGAAAGACCCTGTTTCAAAAACATTCTAGCTCCATGACAGTAAGTTACAGATACCCATCCCTTCAAAAGAAGAAGCAATTCTGGGCAACAGACGAAAATAGTAGTTGTAGTAAATAAAGCCAGGGAAACTATCTCTCCTGCTGTCTCCCTTTGCCCTTCTTATATGAGAGCAATGTTCTCGTTTGTTGGCAGATAGGGTTCCTAGCTAGGACATCCAACGCCTGCTTACTCCTTTTGGCTGGTAGCAGGGGGTTCCACTGATAAGCCTGTCTAAAAGCTCCAGCTTATTACAATAAGAACAGAGAAATGGGCCGATGCTAATCTTAGAGCGAGCACTTTTGTTTAGAACAAATGGGTATTTCTTAACAAGTATCAGCCTCAAACTCTCAGGCACAGGCCATGAGCATGCTTTGAGCTTAGGAAGTGGGTGTGGGCTCCTCAGAGCTGATGTGGCCAGTCTGGACTGAAAACCACTGCTGGGATTCCAGGCAACTTCCCATGAGGTGAGCAGTTGTGATTCTTCCTCTTGTTGCTTAACTTCTCTTTGTCTGCATAGGACCTATGAATTACATTAAGAGATTTTAAAAGCTTGTGTCAAAGACTCCCAACCTGGGCTGGAAAGATGGGTCAGCAGGTAAAGGTGTGTAAGCCTGCGGACAAGAGTTCAATCCCTGAAATTTACACGGTGGAGAGAGAGGCTTGACTCCTGACAGCTGTCCCGACCTCCACATGTTGGCAGTGGACATGTATACACATGTGCACACACACACATACATAAATATGATACATTTAGGTCACTGCATAAAAAAGCAACCCCCAATTGTACTTATAGACCCAACCCAATTCAGTGCTAAGTTAACACGCCTGTGGAGGACTAGAGGACTTAGTTTTTAAAGACAAAATGAGCGTTAACTAACTAAGGCTAAGGAACCAAGAAGCTGTGCCTTCACTCTGCTCTAACACGGAAAGAACAGCCAGGGGTACACCAACGCCAGGGGCCACATCCCTGTCACAGGCCTCGGAGTCATCCTTCCCATGAAAGCTGCTCCCCTTGTCAACCTGACTATGGAAAAATCAATGAGGTGGCGTCAGTATAGTCTTACTTGTAGCAACAAACTGTCACAAATTCAACAGTTTAACAGTGCAAATTTGTCATTCTTTCTTCCTATCAGAGTTTGTATAGGGAGCACTAGGCAAAAATCAAGATGCCAATGGGGCTGCCTTCCCTTCTGAAGGTGTTAGGGGCAAATATCTGTAGATGGCTCCTCTCCCAGAATCCTGTTTAACAGTGGCTAATACCTGTACTTGGGAAAATGAACATTTTGTGTCCCTTGGCATCTTGGTGCGTCTACTAACTGGGTAAATAACTGAACAGCTAATTTAAACGTTTCACGGTATTACCTTCTCTCATAGCTTTAGCAGCTTCTCTCCCCCCAGCCTTGGGCCTCACAAGCCATAGAATTCCAAGGGTGGTGGCAGCTGAACTTGGACAGGAATAAAATCACAATTTT
Organism: Grammomys surdaster; assembly: GCF_004785775.1. Classification (NCBI taxonomy): domain Eukaryota; kingdom Metazoa; phylum Chordata; class Mammalia; order Rodentia; family Muridae; genus Grammomys; species Grammomys surdaster. Next base: position 77,720 of record NW_021604856.1, read on the forward strand.
ATTTTCCCTAACCTCTGGCCATAATGTATCATTTTCTTTGCTCATAAAGGAAGGCATAATTGCAACAACAGTAGTTGAGATGACAACAAAAACACACTAAATGTTTTTGGTTTTGTTTTAAGTACTGGGAGTAGAACTCACAATCTTACCTATATAGGGCAAGCACGTCACCAGTGACCCACAACCCGCAACCCAACAATAGGTACTTTTGTATGATGCAATTCCTACAGATACTGAAATATCATTTGTGCTTGTCTTTATTTAAACATTGTGGTAGTTAACTAGATTTCTAGATTTTATTATTTAAATCATCAAAATGGCTATGCTAAGCTAGGTATGGTGTTTCATGCTTACCAGCTGAGTATTTGAGAAGCTGAGGGAGGAGGACTGTCCTAAATTCAAGGCCACCTTGAGCTGTATAGTGAGACCTTGTTTCAAAAAACAAAGTAGTACATGTTACTAATATAAGTGGTTTCCTTTGTGAGCTTACATATTTTATATGTTAAAGCATTTTGCTTTGAGAATGGGTCTACACAATGAGTCCAAAACACACACACAGAAGTGAAGGACTTCTGAAGAGAGCAGAAGAACAAAGGAAAAGGCCTTTGGAAGGGTGAGGAAGGAGCCTGAAGTCTGCCATTTTGCTAGTTAAGGAAGATCACGAACAGGGCCACTGGAGATCTCCGAGTACAAAGGCTGCTGTGGTCAGCTGAGACAGAGCTGCAAACAGTCGGCTCCACTCCCACTCTAATTCCTTCTCCTCACTTCAAACCAGTCACCTCTGGGTTAGGACAACCACAGGAGGATCAGAACTAAAGGGTGGACCAGCTCCTCCATGGAGAAGGCAAACCCAGATCACATCTGTCCTGAAGTGAGTGAAGAAGCCCCAGCTGGCTATCTGACTAAGCAAAGCCTGAGCCAGAACAGTTGAGCAACAGGCTTTTTTCTGGAGATGACGTACTTGTGACTACTCTCTGCAGCAGCTAGCCATGATTTATTCATGCCAAAAGTCACTTTAAAGTGCTGAGAAGCTTTGAGGACCCAGGAAGGGGAACTTCATCCCCCAGCTCCTAGCCTTACCAGCTACCAATGGCCAAGTCACAGGAGCTGACCTGACACAGAGGAAGCAGGAAGGCTGAGGCCCCTCAGAGACTAGAAGTCTGGCCACAGCCTTTGTTAGTTCTCACAAGCTCCATACATCAGTTCTAAATAAAATTTAGGTTGGGTTCTTATTAGTCATCTGGAAAAGTCCTTCTCTCTTCCCCGACAAGTACTTTCTCACTACTGCCTCTATAATGCTGAAAACTAGGTAAAGTGCCAGAACATATATAAGAGAATTTCTTTCTTTCTCTCTCTCTCTCTCTCTCTCTGTCTCTCTTTCTCTGTGGAACAGCCCTGGCTCTCCTAGAACTCACTCTGTATGTAGACTAGCCTGGCTTCGTACTCACAGAGATCCACCTGCCTCTGCCTCCTCAGTGCTGGGATTAAAGGTGCAAGACCATGCCCAGCAACCTATGAAGTCTTTATACTTCAGAAAAATATGATTGTTAATTATTTGTGCAGATCACTAAGATGAAGCTTTGATAGAATTGCACATTGCTACCTTCAACTAAATTTTTATCAGAATGTGGAATTTCAACTTCTGAACTTTATTATTATTATTATTAACTGTATTAAAAGATTGAAGTATTAGGAAGATTGAGAACCACTGCTCTAGACCAAACTGGCCTTGAATTTATCATAGATCCTCCTGCTTCTGCTAGAACTAAAAGGCCACGCCTGGCCTCCAACTTCTAAAGTTCAAACCACATTTCATCACATGGTTTGAAGCACTGTGTTCCCACAAGAAGCCACGACATACAAGAAACCTTTCTTTTGCCTTTGGAGACAGAGTTCTGCATAGCCCTGCTGGCCTTGAGCTTCCTACCCTTCTCTCTCCACCCTGAGAAGACGAGTACTGCTATATCCAGCTTTACAAAGAAAGTTACCTGTAACTATCTAGTACTGTGAGTTCTAAGTGGTTGAACTATAAACTAAACTAAACAATACACCTTTAGTTCGGAATGCTCATTGCAGGGCACGGCGGTGCTCGCCTTTAATCTCAGCACGAGGATGGCAGACATGTAGATCTCTGAGTTACAAGCCAACCTGGTCTGCAGAGAAAGTGGCAGGGCCAGGATCTTGTCTAAAAAATAAAAGGATTCAGTATCAGAAATCCTGTTGGAACTAGAGAGGAGGGTTGGAGGTACGGTTCAGCAAATGAAAGCACGAGCCACACAAACCTGACAGACCCAACTCTGATCCCCTGAATCATGTGGTAGAAGTAAATTGACTTGAAAGTTGTCCTCTGACAACCACACCCAGGCCACCACCCCCATCATCACCATCATTTTTAGGAAAAAAAAAAGAAAAGGCCAAAGTAGGGTTTGTGTCAAGATATTACTGGAAGATTGGAGAGATACCTCAGTTGGTAAAGTGCCTACCACTCAAACAAGAGGACCTGAGTTCAATCCCCAGCACCCACATAAAAGCCAGGCATGACATGAACCTCCCACTATACACATAAGTGTGCCCTCCAAGGCATGTACACATATGGAAAAGAAATATCTCCCTTTAGAGAAAAAAATAAATTTACTCAAGGGGGCTAAGGAGCTAGGTGAACCAGTAAGATGCCTCCCCTGTAAGCATAAGGACCTGAGTTCTATCCTCAGTTCCCACCTACAAAGCTGGGCAGAGTGGCACACTGGTCTTCCCAGTGCTGGGGAGGCAGAGGCAGGTAGATCCCTGGAGCTACTGGCCAATCAGTCTGGTCTAGTCAGCAAGTGCCAGGTCCCAGTGAGAACTGTTTAAAAACACAAGATAGATGACTTCTGAGGAATAATGAATGATCTTAACTTATGGATACCCCCCACACACACGTACGTGCACACACATGTGTGCATACAAGTCCACCCCTCCCACATGAACTTACACATATATACTTACAAATTTATTGAAGACAGGCTAAATGTGGTGGAACACCCATGTGCATGCTTTACAGAATTAAAACACTGATCAGGGAAACTGATCACTCTTTTCATATTTTCTTCCTTCCTTCCTTCCTTCCTTCCTTCCTTCCTTCCTTCCTTCCTTCTTTCCTTCCTTCCTTTTTTGTAAAAGTAAAATTTCCAAATTCTGTCCAGATTGAAAGAAGTTATTCTCTATGCACTCAAGGTTGAAAAAGAGCTGAGTTGGGATTGTAAAATGGTATAAACATAGAAGTTCTTAAAAAAAAAAGATTAAAAATAGTGTCGCCATATGATCCAGCAATCCCACTACTAGGAATAGATCTAAAAGAAGTGAAAGAGGAGCTCTATGTTTGCACACTCTTGTTCAGAAGCACGTTTCATAAGAGCCAAAATGTAACCCCAGTGTCTAATGGCATATAAATGGGTAAAAGGATAAGATACAGGATGGATATTATCCATCCTAAATAAAGTACTGATAGGATGAACCTTGAGGATATTATCCTTAGCACAATAAGCCTGCACAAAAGGACACTTACAGACAGCATGTGTTGCATGCCTGTAATCCCAGCACTCAGGTCACAGCAGGACGGCGTGTGACTGAGGGTACCCTGGACTTCATAAAGCTATCACAAAAACAAAATGGAAACCAAACCAAACTGCTAGGATTATACTTGTATGAGGGACCTGTAATGGTCACAATCAGAGGTAGGGGCAGAGGGTCAGAAGTTCAAGGCCATCCTCAGCTGTAGAACCAGAGGTCAGACTAGGCTACATGAGAGCTTGTCTCAGAAACAAAACAAAACAAAACAAAACAAAAATAGTGAGTTCATAAAAACCATATAAACTGTCACAGTAACACACGACTGTGGTCCCAGTTACTGAGGAGACTGAGGCAGAAGGATCAGTCTGGTAAGATGAGCCTACATGTTTGAGACTGGCCTGGGTAATGCATGGAGACCCTGGCTCAAAGGAAAAGTTCATAGAACTTGGGCTGGAATGATACCCACAGAAACAAGACTAGAAATGAAAAGAGGAGTGGGTATTGTTGATGGGTACAGAGTTTCAGATCTGTCTAATAAAAACATGAACCTCTCTTTTGCAGCTATGTGAATATACAAAATAAAAACATGATTAACTTTATTAGCTTTTGTCACAGTCTTTGTTAAAGTTGCATACACCCCAACCTCAAGATACATCCTGTACTAATCACAGATTTAGGGCTGGATTCTTTTTTTTTTTTTTTTTTTTTTCTCGAGACAGGGATTCTCTGTGTAGTCCTGGCTGTCCTGGAACTCACTCAGTAGACCAGGTTGGCCTCTGCCTCCCAAGTGCTCGGATTAAAGGCGTATGCCGCCACTGCCTGGTCATTAGGGCTGGATTCTAAAGAATCCATGTTCTTTCCTGTTTAAATGTTAGTTGTTAACCAAGAGGCACTGCTACCCAAGGGTTGTTTTTTTTATTGTTGTTTTGGTTTTTTTTGTTTTGTTTTTTGAGACAGGGTTTCTCTTTATAGCCCGGGCTGTTCTGGAACTCACTCTGTAGACCAGGCTGGCCTTGTGGCTTTTTTTTTTAATTAAAAATTTAAATTACATTAGTGCACGCGTGCGTGCGTGTGCGTGCATTGTAACACATATGTAGAGAAACTCAGAGGGTAATTTTCAGGAGTAAGTTCTTGCTTGGGTGCCTAGAATCAAACTCAGGTTGCCAGGGTCGTCAGCAGCCACCTTTATCTTGCTGGTCTACTATCTAAGACTTTTAAACATTTAAGTTTATAACAGCTCATTATACTCTCTTATTAATTTTAAATACAAGAAGGCATATATAAATAAGTCTTTTGTTGTTTTTATTTTAAAACAGGGTCTGCTATGTAGCAGTGGTCTGCTATATAGCAGTCTGGCCTTGAACTTGTGACCTTTTGCCTCAGCCTCCCAAGGGCGGGGACTACAGACACTCAGCATTTGCACATGGCTCTATAAGTAATATTAGACTAATCAAAAACAAATTGTTCAGCGCCTTTTCTAGCTCCTTGCCACTCCTTCTTTACCCCATGTTATTTTCCCAGACCTTTCTCTAGTCAATAGGGTTTAGTTCACAAGAAAGTAATAAAAAAAAAATCCTAATTGGCTTGACATAAAATGAAATAAAGACACTGACGTTTGACGTTTGGCCAAAATCTAAGCCAGTGACTTCTGTTCTCTATATTTTCTTTCTTTCTCTCAGCATAAGAAAAGTCACCAGAGTTTCTCCCTTTTTATCTGAAAGAGAAATCTGCTGTGGTCCTGGCAGGCTGCTGGAGAGATGAGCCGATAAGTCTTTGGAGAACAAAGGATCTATCTGCTTCTGTGTGAGCCCTTCGCTTACAGTAAGCTGACCAGTGAAGCCATGTGTGGCGGGAAAACCTGCATGCAGCTTTCCATCTTTTGAACATAACGTCAAGAATTTAAAATGCCAATGGCTCTAACTCAGCCCCTTGTTTCACTGACAGAGCAACCCTATTCTAGAAGAAAGCTTCACTGAAGATCAGGATTGAAGTCGACATCAAAGATTTGGATTCAGACTTTCTATGAATGACTTCTAATTTGTTTTAGCATTCTTTTGATTTCAGGATCCCCTACTCAACTGAATGGCACACGTATTTTGAGCTGTACCTCATGGGCCTATCTTTTGATTACAAACCACAGTTTTATTACTGTACTGACACAGCTTCCTGGCTGCAGAAACGAGCAGATGAGATAATTAACAGCAGCAGCTGTCCAGAACATTACACGCACACCGTGAATGAGTTTAAATGCTACACGTCTCAGCTTTCCAATACCTTCATGGCCATGTCTTTGCCTCTACAATGTTAACAAATCACAATAGGAAGGTTAACTTGGGCTGGGATGTAGCTCAATGGCAGAATGTTTAAATAAAATACACAAGACCCCACCTTCCCCCCCACACCCCAACACACCCCAACTTAAAACAATAGGAAGCCACTGAAGTAGTCAACTGCCTACTCGGATGACTTTAAGCTGATCAAATCAATTTTATTAACTAGTTTGGGTTTTTTTTTTTTCTAACTCATTCAGTTTTCTGAGAGTTTTGACTGCTGAAACCCTTATCAACAAAAACAGCCCAAGCTCTCTAAAACAGTTTAGTTTACTGTGTAGAAACAACTGTTCAAAGTATTTCACATCCTAACTTAACCTTCATAAAAACAGTAGTAAATACAGCACCCTTCTATTTAAAGGGCTCTGTGTGTGTGTGTGTGTGTATGTGTGTGTGTGTGAGTATGATTCTACCACATCCCTTTTACTCTGCCCATTCATTCATCAGGATTCTAAAATCCCTATTTATTTATTTAGTCTCCTAAGACAATGTCCCATGAAGTCCAAGGTGGCCTTTTGATCCTCCTGCCTCAGTTTCCCAAGTGTTGGGATTTTACCACACCAAGACACTTACCTTTTCTTTCTGTCAGGAAATGAAGAACTGTAGCTAACAGAATACTTTGTCCAAAGATAAGCTAGCAAAACTGAGCTTGGTGGAGCACTCTTATCCTACCACTCAGAGGTGGAGGCAGGAGGATTGACTCTGGCTACCTGAAAACTTATCTCTAATGATAAGAACAAAACAAAAATCAAAGTTAAAATAAGCAAGAAAACAGTCTAGATTAGCATCAGACTTCAAAGCCTTCTCTTTGTATTCTTTTTTTCTCTGCACCCAAGCTGACCTTGAACTTGTGACAGAGCCCCCTGCCTCAGGTCCAGTGTAGCTGAGATTAATAGGTTTGAGCCAATAGGCTCAACTGAATTTCTTAATTTTTCAGTGTTTTCCTTTAACTATAACTGTGCAGAAGTGCTGCAATCCTCTATATTCTTTCTCTCACAACTAAAGCATTTGTTAAAATATAATTTATAACTAATGGTTGCTTAATAAAGTCATTTAGTGAAGCCTTGGTTTCTTGATTCTGGATCAAATCTAAAGATACCTAGCTCCTGAGGACATAGTTCAGTGGTAGAATGTACACCTAGCATTGGCAAAGAGCTGGGTTTGACCCCAGCACCTGTTTTCTGTGGTAGAGCAAAGTCACTCTGACTTTCCCTCTCTCATTTTTTGGGAAGAAAGTAAGAGATTTCTACAGTCTTAACAAGTATCATGCCTCCATCAACTAACTGGATGAGGTCAATAAAATCACAGCTTCCTGCATTTCACTGAGAACTCTAGACACAGCTCCTCGGTGCCAGTTTCAACTTCCAGGTATTTTATCTATCACCCTAGAAGTTACTAACAGTAGCTTTCTCCATGATTTATGAGAGTAAGTATAAAAAGATACTTAAACAGAAATAAAGACTACATTAGCGGCAAGTTATTCTTTTTCAAAGTAACAGACATCATTAGACAATTTGCTGTTATTAGCACCAGCAACCACTTTATGAGCTGGCATTATGGCCTTCAATTTCTCAACATAGTAAAGTTCTAACTATGGCCATGTAAGAAATGCCTCCAAAACCTAAACTTTTTCGGACATAAGGAGCACCTCCAAGTTTTCAGACGTGCTGTATACAGAATTTAAAGCTAGTTAATTCAGTCTGATACTGATTAGCTACTCTGAAGAGAAACAATAACCAAGACAGGAAGATAACTGCATAGACTCAGTACTGATGCCGTTTCTAAGCTGGAACTAACTGTACCAAATGGTATGAGTCAGTGTTCTCATAAAACAGCCCAAAACATCTCTCCTGGTGCCGTTAACTCATGACATTCCACACGGAAAGACGAGGAGGCTTTGTTTGTTTTGCCAGCAGCTAGCTCTTATTTGAAACCTAGATATTTATTATGGGGGGCGTCTTTCCCTTCACATTTACAGAACTGTTCCCAAGCATTTTAATGTATCCTTTTAACAGAAACAAAGCTCTCTGATCCACGTAATTGATCTGGCAGCGTCTTCCCTCGACCAGCATTTGGCCCGATTCTTCAAGAGATCAAAGGAGTCACAACCTAACTTTCATAAACTAGGATCCAGAAATGGGCTTTTGGTAATGACCAGGAAGTGCAGGGTATAACAGGAGGATCAGTGGGCGGGTCATGGTCCTTCCCCGGATCACGTTTCCACTTTCGGTGCAGTAAGGGAAGGGAACTGATGGTCTGCACCTCATTTTCTTATTTGTTATGTTAAGTCAGTCTGCCCCGACACAACCAGCAGAACTGCCCGCTGAATCCCTGGGGTAACCACACCTCAGGGCCAGGGGACGGCCTAGGTTGCTCTTGGCTATTAAGGATCCGTGGTGAAGCCACCACACCCCTCCTCATCTCTTCCCGCCCCGGTTTGGACAGCCAGGTTCTAGGGCTCGTTTCCTACTCAGAGCCCTGGAGTCCTGAGTGCTGACACCGAGCGAAGACTTCCCACCAGGCCCACTATTCTCAAAGCCCTGGAACCCTTGATAAGGGTTCTCTTTTGGGGGGTTCTTTCCTGTCTGCTGCCCCAAGGGTGGGAACTCACGGCTGCGGCGGCGGCAGTGAAAATATCCTCCCCCTCGGTGTCGCTGTCCCCAGCCTCGGGTTCTGACCCCCCGGCAGCCCCTTCGGACTCCGGATCCATGCCAGGGAAGGGCGGAGGGAGTCGCTCCGAAGCGCTACAGCCACCGCCTCCCGACGCCATCTTCCTCCACCCGTGGCGGAAGCAGCAACAACAACTTTATAGACAGTGCCGCGAGCAGAGCGCTCCAGCTGTGCGAGGTGCGCGAGGGCCGTTACGGACCCGGAGGGACCGTCGGGGCGGAGCCTGGGGGAGGCACTCGGGGCGGGGCCTGGACTTCTGCTCAGCCAATCCAAGCCCGGAACCGCGAGGCTGCACTGGGGCGGGCCAACTAGGCAGAGGGAGGGGCTAGAGGCTGCCCAGTTCCTCTGGGTCTTTGTGCCCTGCATGGCTCTATCTGTCACGCTTCTAAGATTTTGTTTGAATAAAGTCTGTGACTAACAATGTTTGAAAACCTCTGCGTGCCACCTGCTCATGCCAAGCACAGTGCTCTCAGAGAGATTTAATATTTTTGATTGAGGGCTGAAAAGACTGCAGGAAGTTTCGCCACTTGGTTTTTGGACAACATTAATTCATTCAATATATACAGAGCATTCACTGTGAGCTTGGCACCTTACTGTGCGTTTCAAATACAAGTACAAAAGCTCCTGGCTCACAGTTTAATGAATGCTTACAGTTTAATGAGGCAGTCTTGTTAAGTCAACAATTTAAACACGCTCAGTGTTAACAGTGTGCAACAATAAAAGAAGTTATCGATTCTTTTGGGAGAAGCCAGGCTTCACATTAAGGGGAGATCTCAGTGTATTAACTTCGGTTGTTAAGAATTTGGGGTTATACTATGAAGTGAAATGGCAGGGATATTGTTGGGATTGGATCAAAATGTCCTGGGGCTTAATCATAGGTTAGAGGGCTGAAGTCAACTAGAGTTTAAAGATAACGTAGGTTATGTTATCATGGGTTAATTCTGCAAGATGATCCTTTCTTTTCAAGGAGATGAAACCTGTCACTAACTCCAACAGAGGGAGGGTGGTTTGCTTTTCTGGTTGAAACAAGGTCTCACTTAGGCAGGCTTGAAATTCTGTGTGCAAACTCCTGGTAATGCTTTTCTCTCGGCCTCCCAAGTGCTGGAATTACAGGCACGAGCCACCAGGCCTAGCAAAGTTGGCTGTTTGCAATTGCAAATTCAACATCAGGGGTGGATTCCTTTACAGACTGTAAACTGCTTGAAGGCCAGGAGAGTGTCTTAGTTTGTAACTTTTATTTCTGCATACACAATGTGTATGGCAAATTAAGTTTCTGGTAAATATTTGAGGTGGAAACACAATCAACTCTGTAACTGGCACTCATCACAGCCATGAACACAAGAAAGCTTAAGAAATGCTTTTTTAGGATGGTCATCTATCTCTATTATCATTACGCATAGAGAACACAGAGAAAGTTCTCTCGCTGTAATTTGGGTGGTGGTTGGTAGAAATACTTCCTATGGAGAGAGAAGTTGAGCTGGACTAAGTCTCTAGGAGACAAGAAAACCAAGTCTTCCCTATCTGTGGGCATGCCTGTCAACATTAGTCTCCCCAAATAACCCCTTTCACCGCAAAGGAAATCCACTTCCGGCCTGATCAGAAAGTAAGACAAATTTGTTTGAAAGTGGCTTCCTTTGAGAAATAACTGTGAAGAGTCTCCGTTCTAGAATATCTTCCAATAGTAGTAACCTTGATCTCCTTTCCCCTACCTCTTTAGGATTCATCTTTAGTTTTTCCTAGGAACGGAATGGTGACGCGTAACAGTCCGTTACATGCTCTTCTGGCTGAGACTACAAGCCCCAGATGCATTTCGCCGCCGCTGGGCTACCGCCCCCTTAGCCATCCCAGCATGCAATGCGCCTAACGGGTCGTAAGGAATTTTTCTATGCCCGCTAAATCGAGCAAAGCATCTTGGGACATGTAGTCTTTACAGTTAATTTCCCTAGGTCCTTTGCGTTACTGTTTTGAGTCCCGCCTATTCTCTGCTCCCCTAAACCTTTACACATGTCTTCGTTTATTTGAAGACCAGGAAGTTATCTCCTGAGGTCGGCTACGGAAAGACGGTGGCTCGGTTGGGACAGTCGCCAGGGATGGCGGAACGTGAGGATGGAGCGAGTGTCTGGGCTGCTCTCCTGGACGCTGAGCAGGGTCCTATGGCTCTCAGGCTTTTCTGAGCACGGAGCTGCCTGGCAGCCCCGGATCATGGAAGAGAAAGCGCTAGAAGTTTATGGTAATTTACCCAGAGCACTATTTGACGTTTTTTGGAGAGGGGGTGGAGGAAAGCCTCACCTTTGGGCTGGAGTAGACACTTGGGGTTTTTGCCAGACCTAGAGGGAAGCGTGTTCTTCCGGGTCCTAAGTCACACAGCAGTGGCAGTGGCTATTCCTAAACCTAGAGCGAAATTGAGGCTGGAACTCATGAACGCTTCGTCCCTGGACTGCCTACTGCTCTAGGGACTATGTTAAGAGGTGTGGGCAGAATGAGCCTACAGTGGTCAGGGAGCAAAGCATGCCTAAGATTTCACTACTCGAGAGTCTTTCCTTCTTTAGATTCTGGACACGCGTTCCTCCCGCCATAACTGAGGCCACTGTTTGGTAATGGCCGAGTTGGGGACTGGCCCAAGGTCACAGCCACTCTCTTCTGTGACAGAATCAATAAGAAGAGGTAGGGATAGGCATATCAGCGCAAGGCTTTAAATTTACAATTTTCTTACACGGTTAAGTGTGTGCGTGCATTCTCTCAGAGACTCTACACTCTGAGGACTGTTTTCATTGTACAGATCGGGAGGTGGTGGTTTAACAAGAGTCCAGAGGTCACATTGTTAGTAAGGAACAGAGAAAAACCAAACTTGTGATTGCAAATGTAATGCCTGTTCCCTAACTCCCTCTCCCTCTCCTCCCCTTCCCCCTTTCTCCTCCTCCCTCCATCCTCTTCTTTCTTCCTCCACTCTTTACCCTACCTCTCTAGCTCCTCTCTTCCCTCCATTGACCATTTGTAGTGTTATTTATCTGGGTTGGGGAGAAAATGCAGAGTCTCATACAAAAGCATACAGCGGTGTGCTCCACCACTAGCCCTGGTTTTTGAAAATGAAAAGACCTAGGTGTAGCACTAAGAGAGATGGCCGTACAGATACAATTTAGGTAAGGATTTTAGGCCTGGAAGAATGACTCCAAAGATGGACTGGTCTGGGGAGTTAATCAGGTTTCCTTATCTCTTGGTTGAGAGGCTATTCTGGCTTAACCCCAGGCAGAAGATAATTAGTAGTATGCTATCTCCACAAAACATTCCTGTCCCACCATCACCTCTGAGTATAGTGTCTGGAAACTTCCGGGCACTGGAGATACAACTCTGCAAGAGAGAGGATTCTAGTCCTCAAATTTGTATTGAATGACAGCTACGTATGCAAAAAAAGACAAAAATGCGGTCAGAGGTCATGAGGTCGAAGGTCATGAGCTTAAGTAGGAGATTGGACACTCAGAGGAAAGATAAACTGACTGGAAACATCTGTGACGATGTTAGACAGTTACTTGAGTTAGGCCTTTAAGAGTAATTTGGACCTGGATATGTCAGAGGTAGCATAAGCTGAAGAAACTAGAGTAAAATATGGAGGTGAGAAGGCAGAGAATTAGCTGCCCAGGAGGAGGCAGATAGTGACTGCAGGTGGTTGTGTGGTTGGCTGTTTCTTTTCGTAGTAGCCTGGAATTGAATAGGGAAGTTGTTTTTTGTTTGTTTGTTTGTTTGTTTGTTTTTCAAGACAGGGTTTCTCTGTGTAGTCCTGGCTGTCCTGGAACTCACTCTGTAGACCAGGCTGGCCTCGAACTCAGAAATCCGCCTGCCTCTGCCTCCCAAGTGCTGGGATTAAAGGCGTGCACCACCACCACCCAGCTCAAATAGGGAAGTTTTAAATGACTTTTATTTCGTTCAGTTACTTTGTGCGTGTTTGCACATACATGTGCAAATCACAGTGCAGATACGGAGGTCAGAGGACAACTTGCTGAAGTTAGGTTTCTCCTTCCAGCAAGTGGGCCCTGGGGATGGAAACCTAGGAGGTTAGGCTTATTTAGTGGCAGGCCCCTCTACCCACTGAGGCATCTCAGAAACACCACCACCCATCGAAACTTTTAAATATAAATAGAAGAATCATTTTTTTAAAATATTAAAAAACAATTGTTTTTTTAAGCTTGTATGTGTCCTTGGAGGCCAGAAGTGTTGGATCTCCCTGGAGCTGGAGTAACAGGAGGTTGGGTGCCGCCAGTTGTGGGTGGGTGCTGAGACCCGAGTTCAAGTCCTCTGGAAGAGCAGACCTTCATGTTAGTACAGAGCAACAAAACTTTTGAGTTGGGGGTGAGGGGGGGTTAGAAGAGTAATGCGAGGACAAGCTTGATATCTTTTTAAAGAAATCAAACTTCTCAAATCACTAGAAAGCTAGAGGTGTTCAATAAGGGGTAAGGTTTCGTTTCAGGATTTAGTGGTGTTCAAAGATCAAGATACAGCTTTTATAAATTAAGTTTAGAAGAAGAAGCCTAGGATAGAAGAGGAGAAACCCTGCTTCCCCAAGTCCCATAATAACCTGCTAAGTGAAGGGGAATTTTATCCTCTTTCCTGTCTGTATTTTCAAATTTCCTATTTTTATCGGTAAGGCCAGAAGATAGACTAGGGAAGGAAAGTTTGATGGGTTTATTTCCTTGGCTGCTTTTGAGGTCACTGGGCAAGGTCTGTGTAATAGAACAGACCCCAGGCTCCTGAGAACACCAGGCCCACTCACCTGAGACCTGCTTCTCTCCCCTGCCCTCCGCTTATCACTCTCCTTTTTCTTCTGTTTTATTTTTTCCAGAGGCTCGAGGCAGGATGACCTCGTGTTCTTGCCGCTGCCTTCTTAATCCCCTTCTCTTCTGCTTGTTTGCCCGTCTCCCTTCACAGTGTCAGTCTCCCTTCTATCAGCCTTCCATTTGAACTCAAAACCGTACTCAGATGTCCCTAATCTTTGTCAAGATTCTAGCTTCTGTCTAAAACCTCTGCCACCGCCCCCCCCAAGGCCTTTAGGATGCATGCTCTGATCTGTTGGCCCCCTCCCCTTTCTGCCAAGGCCTTCAGGACGATGCTCTATCTGTTGGCTCCTCCCTTTGCATCTCATTTCTCTACCAAACTGCTTTCCTATGAGTGACTTGTTGAATAGCAAATCCAAGACCCCTTTAGCCTGAGCGGTCCTGTAGTGTTTAATGTTGTCCACCTTTGGGTTTCCTTTTCTGATTCTCTTTGCTTTTCTTTTCATGCTGGCCCTTTTTTTCTTTTTGAGAGTCGTACTGTGTAGCCCAGGATAGCCTTGAGTTCAAATTCTCCCACTTGTGTTCTTCCTATACCCTTTGCTATGGTTAAACACTTCTCTAGTCTTCTTTCCCATTTTTGGTCCTTTTCTTTTTGAGATAGGGTCTCAAGTGTGTAGCCTAGGATGGCCTAGAAGTCAAGATTTTCATCCTTCAGCCTCCCAAGTGCCAGGATTATAGGCATGTGCCACCACAGCCAACTTTTCAAGGGTCTTTTTGTGGATTTCCTTCCCTCCGTACCAAGGAGTCTCAAACTAGGCTGCATATAAGAATAACAGAGTGCTGGAGAGATAGCTCAACAGTTAAGAACATTTGCTGCTTTTGCAGAGGTCCAGGGTTCGATTCACACATGCACATGTAGACAAAACGTTCTTAAACATAAAGACAACAACAACAAAGTTTTAAGAAAATAATCTGAGGAATTTTAAGAACTCTAGCTGTTCAGGCCATGCTTTAAATCAGTTAAGTCAGAATGCCTAGGGTGGGGCCCTGATTTTTTTTTTCCCCAAGGCATTCATGGTAACTGCAGTATGCAGCCAAGTGCTTCTTGATGGATTCTATGAGTTCAGCTACCAGTCCAGCCTTGGTGTGCACTTAGCACTATACAACACTTCAACCTTACTACATTCCATTGTCTGAAGCACCTCCAAAGTCACTACATATGCAGTTGGGCTAGTTTTCTATGAGTCTTTCCACCATGTGGGTCTGGGAGATGGAACTCAGATCTTCAAGCTTGGCTAAAGCACTGTGTCTTCCCCCAGCCTATGACCCTTTTTTTTTTTTTTTTTTTTTGTCTTAATACTGTTCTCCCAAATACTTGAGCTTAAAATCTGGGTCGTCTTCCTTTTCTTCAGATGCAGAGATGCAGAGCTGTCACATGTTAGTTCCTGTGAAATGACTTAGTTGCTTGTCTGGTCTCTGCCCTGTTGTCAGGTGCTGATTTTTTTTGTTTTTGTTTTTTGTTTTTTGAGACAGGGTTTCTCTGTGTAGCCCTGGCTGTCCTGGAACTCACTCGGTAGACCAGGCTGGCCTCGAACTCAGAAATCCGCCTGTCTCTGCCTCCCAAGTGCTGGGATTAAAGGCGTATGCCACCATCGCCCGGCTTCAGGTGCTGATTCTAAACTGACCTTTTAAGTGGCTGTCTCTAGCTCTTCTCTTTGGTTCTGAGTCTTGCAATTAGTGTGAGTAAATTAGCAGTTGACCGTACAGCACTGCCTGTCCTTCCCACTTCCTTGTTCTCAGTCTCCTGAGGAATCCCTGTTGCCTGTGGCTAGTTGTGAAAGACCCTAGTGGTTGGGCTCCACCCTTCTATTCTGCTCTTTCCTTTGCTGGAAACAGGCCAGGGAAGCGCCTGGTGGTTCTTTCCTTCAGTCTAAATATGATGTGTTGACAGGCTGTTCATTTTCAAAGGCTTCATCCCACCTTCTCTCCAACCAAGACTCACTCCTCTGGAGCTCCCGCCACATTCTCCCCGTTCAGAGTTCCCGTGGTTTAGAATTGAATTGCATACAGTCTAGTAATGATCTGAGGAAACTGTAGTCTTAAAAATAACTGTTAGTAGACATTGCTGTTGGATACTTGGGAGTTGCTGAAATATTTGATTAAAGGAAAGTTAGTGCGTGGCGGTCAGCCTGAAGAGAAGGCTCAGCACTGGCTGTTCTTGCCGAGGACCTGTGTTCAGTTCCTAAGCTCACAGCCACTCACAGCTATCGTTCCAGGGGATCTTGAGGCCCTCGTCTGGCTTCTGTGAGTACTACAGGCACATGATACACAGACATACATGGAGGCAAAGCATACACATAAGATCAAAATATATCTTTGAAAATAGCCCGTGCTTCAGTTGAGATGAGAATCATTGTCCTCGCTTAGAATATTCATATTTTAATTTAATACCTTGTCCCTGGTGCCTCTAGATTTGATTCGAACTATCCGGGACCCAGAAAAGCCCAATACTTTAGAAGAACTGGAAGTGGTGACAGAGAGTTGTGTGGAAGTTCAAGAAATAAATGAAGATGACTATTTGGTTATTATCAAGTTCACACCAACAGTACCTCATTGTTCTTTGGCAACTCTTATTGGTAAGGGTTTGTGTGTGTATGTAAGTGAGTGTGCATGTGTGTGTATGTAGGTGCATGTGAATTCTATTTTTTATTGGTAAGTGTGTGTCCCTATGAATGCTTTTTGAAATTTTTAATGTTTTGTGTGTATATGGGTATTTTATCTGCATGTATGTCTGGTCACCATGTGTATGCAGTGCCCACAGAGATCTGCTAAGTCATCTCAATGGCAGTTAAATAAATGGTTTTATATTTCCTTTAAATATCCTGTCTAAATTTTTGCATTGTCTTGGCCTACCAGTGGCTTATTTTAGGGGGTAGAGTTCAAAACAGAATTTCTTTTTGTAGCTCTGGCTGTCCTAGACCAAGCTGGCCTCAAACTCATAGAGATCTGCCTGCCTCTGCCTCCCAAGTGCTATGATTAAAGGTGTGCACAACCATGCCTGTCTTCTACCAGTGGCTTGTCCTAAAGCCTAATGGGTTCATCCATTATGCTTGAGTGCCAGGTGGCCCAGCAGAAAAGGCCTGGCCTCTGTGGTGCTCTTTGTTCCGGTCAGTGCCAGCTCTGTTCTGCTGTGCTGACCTTGGTTCACCATGTACAGAATGGACCCAGCTCCCCGGGTTTACTTGGGAAGCCATGCAACTCTATTTTAAATTTCCTCATGGTACCGAGCTCACAGGAGACCTATACTGGGATGAGCTGGGCTGTTTTCTAGCTCTCATATATATGGGTGCAGTTTGAGCTTTATGGTTTTTCTAGAGCCAGTAAGAAGGGTTACAAAGAGAGTGAAGATTGTTTTCCTCCTATCCTAGGACTGTGCTTAAGAGTAAAGCTCCAGCGGTGTCTGCCGTTTAAACACAAGGTAAGAAGCGTGCTACTGTCTGAAACCCAGAGCCTCACATGAGCTTGGCCAGTACCTGTCACTGTGCTGTGTCCCTACTCTTTTGTCTTGTGAGACACCTGTTAAGATGTAATTCACACATTATATAAGCCACCGGAAGTGGACAGCTGAGTAGTCTCTGGTAACTTCTACAGGGTTCTGCAGTCATCTCTGAATCACTATTAGAACATTTGCCTCCTGCAACTACAATCCCGTATCCAGTCAAGTGTGGTAGTACCTGAGTAATGCCTCCACTTGGGAGGTTAAGAGAGGATGCTAGCCTGGGCTACAGAGCCAGATCCTGTATCAAAAATGGAAGAAAGGAAGGAAGGAAAGAAAGTGAGAGAGAAAGAGAGAAAGAGGGAGGGGAAGGAAAGGAAGGAAGAGAAAGAGAAGGAAGGAGGCCAGTTTCCACTGACCAGTTTCTTTCTACGCTTACTGCATCCTCTTCTCGTACAGAACAGCCATCTATTTCCTGTCTCCGTGGTTTGCCTTGGGATATTTCATTTTAATGAAATTAGACAGCCTGTGGATTCTTTGACTTAGTATGTTTTTAGTGTTGATGTTTTAAAGTGTGTGTAGTGTCATATAATATTCTATGTAGTGTCATATAATATTCTAATTAAATGGAGAGACCTTGTTTAATTTTACTTTCTTACCAGTTTTTAGACATGTGAGTTGTTCCCACTTTTTGTTAAAAATACTGTTTTGGGGACTGAGGAGATGGCTCAGTGGTTAAGAGCACTGGTTGCTCTTGCAGAGGACCTGAGTTCAATTCTTCCATTCTTTTGACTTCCATTGACACATGGTACATACACATACATGCAGGTAAAACATTTATACACATACAATAAATCTTAAGTATATATAATTGTTCCCCCAGTTGACAATAATATCCTTTATGGTAGTGTTCCCTCGGTTACCGCCCCACCCCCAGCACAGGTTCTCATTAGTTGTCTAGACTTCATTTAGGCAGGAGTAGTTCCATGCTCTTGTCTTTCAGGATATTGATTTGTTATTGTTGAGACAGGATCTCATTATGTAGCCCAGGCTGGCCTTGAGTTCAAGGCTATTCTCCTGCCTTAGCTTTCCAAGTGCTGCCATTAGAAGCATCCATCAGCACACTGAGATCTTGACACTTGTGAAGAGTGTAGACATTGTATAGATTCTCTCCCAAGTTGGGCTTTCAGATGTTTCATGATTAGGTTGTTATTCAGTTTTGGTAAGAAAACAGAATAAATGTCTTCATTACATAGCATTAAGAGGCTGTGGTTTTCGATTGTCCCATCACTCATGACAGTTGTCTCTGTCTGGTTATACTGAGGTATATTAATAATTCACATAGGAACAGGGGAGTAATTGCTTGACTCTTCATCTCTGTTTGTTGGCCTCTTTTTTTTCCTCCTGAGACAGGGTCTCACTATGCAGCTCTAGCTGTCCTAGAACTCACTATGTAGACCAGGCTAGCCTCGAACTCACAGAGAGACACCTGTTGCACCTCCCAAGTGCTGGGATTAAAAGGTCTCTGCTATTATGCCCAGCCCACAGCTATTTCAGAATAATGAATCATGTGTAAGTTTTAACCAAAGTTAAGCATTTGTTTTTCATGGAGTTTTGTGTTACTGGAGGAATCTGGATAGTGGTCTTTTAACTGTGTGTATGTATGAGTGAGAATGGTGTGTGCCCTGTCACATGTGTGGAGTCGGTTCTCTCTGTCCATTGTGGGTTTCCGTATTGAACTCAGGTCATCAGGCTTGTATGGCGAGCACTTCCACACACTGAGCCATCTGAATCATCCTGAACTCAGTGGAGTGTGCTGCGCACACCTTTGATCTCAGCATTTGGATCTCTGAGTCTGAGGCTAGCCTGGTCTACAAAGTAGGTTCCAGGGTGCCCAGAGCTGTTACACAGAGAAACTTTGTCTTGAAAAACTGAGAGAGACAGAGAGACAGAGACAGAGAGAGAGTGAGACTGAACTAGATGGTCTCTAAGGTCCCTCTTAGCTCTAATCGGGTGAATGGTTTCCTCTTGAAAACCGTTGATCTTGGCCAGGCGGTGGTGGCGCATGCCTTTAATCCCAGCACTTGGGAGGCAGAGGCAGGCGGATTTCTGAGTTCGAGGCCAGCCTGGTCTACAGAGTGAGTTCCAGGACAGCCAGGGCTATACAGAGAAACCCTGTCTCGAAAAAAAAAAAAAAAGAAAGAAAGAAAGAAAACCTTTGATCTCTGTGTTGATTCTGGGCTGCCCTCTGCACAGGCTTGCCTCAACCACAGGATTTGTGGCAGTTTTGTGGTTGTATCAAAAGCTCTTGTGCTTAGGGGCTGACTAATTTATGTGGCTAACATGGCTAGACAAGACAGCTTTACTCGTATTACACTTGGGAATAAATTAAGGAAGATAACAGGAAAAAGAGGACGCACATGCATGCAAAAACCTACACATTTGCCTCATTTTTGTAAAGCAGTAACTTCGTGTGTGTTTGTGTGTGTAGAAGCAAGGAAGAAGAGAAAGTACACCAGGTTGCTGATGCGGTACCCTGGGAGTGGGGGGAGAGAGGGAAGAGGGTGAGGGCGGGGCAAAGTTTGCGTGAGATCCGTGTGTACTCATACAGAAATCCAGGAACACGCCCCCTGCAGGTCAGTTAGTGGAAATGCTTTGGTTCCATCCTGTTTGGCCTCTGATATTAACAGCATGGTTTGGGCTCCCCCCTCCCCCATCCTGGGTCTGCCTTCACACCTCTGGACTCTGATGTTTTTTGCTTCTGTCCCACTTCTTTCCAGTTGGAAATCTACATCTCTGAAGGAACTCACTCCACAGAAGAAGACAGTAAGTGAATATGTCTGCAGCTAATACTTTTGTTTTAGGTATTAGGTTGTCAACTAACTACCCCAGCTGATATACTGGGGTACCCTGCAAAAAAGAGGGGACACCACAGTTATCCTCTTCCTTCACAGGTGGGGAAGCCCAGGCATTTAAAGGAAGTCATCTTTCACTGGGTCCTGTAAACTAGAGCCTGTGAATTTTGACTGATTCTGACCACACGTCCAGCTCTAGAGACCCTGAGCTACGGGGCCATGGTTCTGCTCTGACAGCCCCTTAGCTGTGTGGAAAGTTGAAACCGAGACTCTGACAAGTCATGTGTTAGGGACTCTTGGGGGGTGAGGTGGGGTGGGGTGGGGGGCCTGGGGGCGTGGTCTGAGTTAATGTGGTAGGCTGGGAATGGGGGTGACTTGAGAGAAGACAGCCAATGGTCATTTGAAAATTGTAGAAGTGGGATTTGAAAACAGCGAAAGACAAAATGTTTCCTAATTAGTTACATGGTACATGGAAAACAGAATTTTGTACAAACGATGGAAAACAAGTAAAGAGATGAAAATTGGAAGTGCTTGCTTTCTGCCAGGGGTGGTGGCACACGCCTTCAGTCTTGGCACTCAGGGGGCAGAGGCCGGCAGATCTGAGTCTGAGACCAGCCAGGTCTACAGAGTGACTCCGAGGCTAGTCAGGACTACACAGTGAGACTCTGTCTCAAGTGAATAATAAAAGTGCCTGTATGTTAGCATCACTAAATAGATTGAAGAGCAGAGTAGGAGAAAACGGGGAGGTGATGGGTGAGGTGAGAGGGAAGACAGGTGAGCCCTAAAAGTACGATGAAATAGGAGAGAAGCAAGAGAGGACACTGGCCGTTCCAGAGGAGCAGCCGCCAGCCTGTTCTAGAAGCCCGCTAGGTACTGTTGGAGAACGATGAGAATCACTAGTTTTTATAGTTCCCTGGGGGATGAATGCTCCAAATCCCCCTAAGCTGAGAGTTTTATCTCTCTATTTATTCACTCGTTGTGTGTGTTTTGCCTGCATGCATGTCTGTGTATCACTTTCATGCCTCCACTGCCTTCAGAGGTCAGGAGAGGACATCAGACTCCCTGGAACTGGAGTTCTAGTTGTTAGCTGCCATATAGGTTTTGGGAATCAAAGCCAGGTCTCCTGGAAAAGCAGCCAGTGCTCTTAATTTCTGAGCCACCTTTTCAGCCCTCACTTTGTTTATTTGATTTCCTTCTTATAGTGCTAGTGATTGAACCCAGGGCTTCAAATGTTTAAGGCAAGAGCTGTACCACTGAGCTATGTCCCCAGTCCATTTTAATTAATGAATTAATGAATTAATTTAATTAATTAGTTTATGAAACTTGGTCTTACTATGTAGACCAGGTTGGCCTAGAACACACAGAGTTCCTTCTGCCTTTGACCCCTGAGTGCAGGGGGTAAAACAGACACCACCGTGCCTGGCCAGACACCTAGAACTTTTGTTACATAAACACCATTATAGTTTAAAAACCAGGGCAAAATGGGAAAAGCAGCAGTTTTGAATTTCACTCTGAATGTAACTGTATAGAAATATGTGTATTGATGATGCCGAGAAAGAAATCAAAATCGCAGTCTGTAGAGTGGAGCACTGGAGAGTGTGTTTCTCTGGAGACTGCTTTCAGGACCTTAGTCACCGCATTAGGATGGATTAGTTAAAAGCACTTGTGCTCTTCCCGAGGACTGGGGTTCAGTGTCTAGTACCCACATCAGGCAGCTCACAGTCACTCAGAGCTTCAGCCCCAGGGGATCCAGGACCCTATTCTGGCTTCTGTATGCACTTGTGAGCAGTATACATATGTGTGTGTGCATAAGAGAAAAAAAATCTTAAAAACCTGTATGATGAGTAGTTAGCTGTAAGTTCTCAAGGAGTTAAATGCTTTGCTTTAGCAAGCTGGACAAATGCTGTCTGATCTCCGTCAACACAGTTGGGTTAACTTGTGTCCCTGTGTTTTGCAGTCAACAAGCAGATAAATGACAAAGAGCGAGTGGCAGCTGCAATGGAGAACCCCAACCTTCGGGAAATCGTGGAGCAGTGCGTCCTCGAGCCGGACTGACCCCATCCTAGAACCCAGTGGCCGAGAGGCATTGAGCTGCTTGTTCAAATCCTTTGTAAATGTAGAGAATACGTGTTGGCCACATAGATGATTTGTACCTCAGAGCTTTTTTTGTTTTTTTGTTTTTTCGAGACAAGGTTTTTCTGTGTAGCCCTGGCTGTCCTGGAACGTGTTTTGTTGACCAGGCTGGCCTTGAACTCAGAGATCCAACTGGCTCTGTCTTCTGAATGCTGGGATTAAAGGTGTATGCCACCACTGCCTGGCCTTCAGAGCAATTTTTAAAAGGATTCTTTCTGAGCAGATTGCAGTTATGAGGTAAATTCTAATTGTTCAGTGAGTAACATTCTCAGGATTTCTAACTCAAGTGATCAGACAGAAAAAATATTTTCTAGTTATTATGTGTAAAATGTTACTATTTTTCTGATGACCATTCTGATACAACTGCTTTTCATGTCAAATATCTACTGTGCCCAAATGTATTTGATTTAAATCATTCTCAAATAAATATAACAGATGATTCTTAAATGGCTTACCTTAGGTTTCTACTGAATTACAAATTCTAATGTAAATGTGAACTTTTAACAGGTATCTCCAGACCTGTGTTCTTTGATTATTATGTAGAGTGAAGTCTGAAAATGAAAGGGAATTCTTAAGGTGAGACCCTGGTTTCCTTTTTTTTGGAGAACCCTGGACCCATTCATTTAGAGCCGAGGACCGCATGTGGAGAGGGTCAGAGGACTCACACAGTTTTAAATAATTTTTTTATGTGTGTGATTGTTTGGCCGCCTGCATGTGTATATGTGCGTCACATGCTTGCCTGTGGAGTTCAGAAGAAGGGATCAAATCTCCTGGAACTGGAATTACAGACAGTTGTTAGCTGTCATGTAGGTGCTGGGATCCAACCTAGGTCCTCTGGAAGGGCAGTGCAGATGGGTGCTCTTATCCACTCAACCATCTCTCCAGCTTCACATTAACACAGTTTTAAAGAAGTCTCCCAAAGAAGAGCTGAGGACCCAACACAGTGAAAGTGTTGTGCTCTGTAAGGTCAAGTACCTGGGTTCGAACTAACTCCTAAAAAGTACTGTAAGGTACTTATGCAAAGGTTTTTGTTTGTTTTGTTTCTACTGAATCAATCTAGATGTTCTGCTCTTTTTACTTGGTTCAGCTTGATATGGAGAAAAGTATTCATTTGGGTGTAAAAGGGTGTGGTGGGCAGCTTGCCACAGACCCTCATGTCCTCATTACCTGCCCTTTGTGCTCTTGAACAGTCTCTTCTATATTGAGTCAGAGCTGGTGGGCAGACCCAATTAGAAATGGCAGAGGGACACAGTGTGGCTTCTGAATGTGGATTAGAATAGGTATTGCTGCTTCTGTCTTGGTCTTTTGGATTGCTGTCTCTGCCAGAATCTGGCCACTGCAGCCAGAGAAAACTCAAGCATACCTGTGGAGATTTTCACAGATAAAGGAGGCCCCAAGGTCTCCTACAATCACCATACACTAATTTTCGTGAACCACTGTGGTAGCCATCTTCCACCCATGTTCACTGTGTTAGGTAGATAAGAGTCTCATAAAAGACCCTGAGCTAGAACGGTCCTGTTTCTGACCCAGAAGGGAAGGGCTATGCTAAAGACTAAATGTTTATTGTTTATTTCACTAAGAGTTTCGGGGCAGGGGTTAGTTTGTCACAGAGTGCTGGGTGCCAACCCCATTTTTGCAGAAGTTCGGGGATGTGACAGTTGGCAGTCTGTGGAGGAAAATTTTAAGAAGTCAACTCAGTTTGGAGGTGTGCTGTCTGTGGATGAGAGAGACTCGAGGCTATCAGTGCTACGGCAGGCCCAAGGGACAAAATGGAACAGGGCTAGAGCCTGGGGACCTTGGAAATTTAGAAGTACTTTTAAAAATATATTTAAAAAAATTTTAAATGCATCTGTGTTTTGCTTGCACATATGTCTGTGCACCACTTGTATGCATAGTACCTGTGGGGGACCAGAAAAAGGGCATCCAGTTCCCTGAAATTGGAATTATAGATGGTTGTCAGCTGCCATGTGGGTTCTGGGAATCAAACCCTGGGTCCTGCAAGAGCAAAAAATGCCCTTAGCCACTGACCTGTCGCTCTGGCCTCATGTCTAACTACTCTAAAGGCAAAGCAGTGCCTGAGTATTCTTCATGATTCTTCCTGTGGTGTCCTAATTGACACTGGCCAACAGGCCTTCAGCAGGGCCCAGGAAGCCTGAGCAGAGAGGGTCTGGACATGTGCTGCCTGGTGCCTACGGATCTCTGCCCTGCCCTGTGCTCTCCAGCCTAATGTACATGGGTGTGTGCATGTGCCATTTGACTAGTGCTTACTTCTAGAACATCGGTTCTCAATCTGTGGCTCGTGATCCCCTTGAAGGTCAAATGACCCTTTCACAGGAGTCTTTTATCAGATCTCCTGCATATGAGATATTGACATTATGATTCCTAACAGTAGCAAAATTACATTTATGAAGTAGCAATAAAATAATTTTGTGTGTGGGGGGGATCACCACAGCATGAGGAGCTGTATTAAAGTGTTGCCAGTATTAGGAAGGTTGAGAAAGTTCTAGAAGATAGGACAACCATTCTCTGAGAAGGTCTTTGGAACTTGTGATGTTGGGGCACAGGAAACAATACTCAAAATGTTTTTTGGCTGAGTACTGTAAGCCAGGGAAACCAAGGTCAGACATGATGCCTCCTGTATATAATCCCGGTACCCTGGAGACTAAGGCAAGGGGATTGCCCTGAGTTCAAGGCCAACCTGGGCTAAGGAGTGAGACTATTTCTTAGCTCCCAAAGTAATTAAGATAACACCTTAAAGGCAAGGTTTCTCTGCCCTCCTGTGTCCTGTGCCTCTATCCCTCTCTCCCCTGAAGTCATAGAATCCAGAATTTTTCTTCTCCAGACAGGTCCTGAAATAGCCCCCTTTTTCTGTTTAAGAACTGAGCATAAAGAAACTCTGCTGTACCTCATCAGACACTAAGATCCTTGCTTCAGGGAGTCCTATCCCACTCCCTGAAAGGAAGACCACTGCAGAGAATCCAAGAAGTCTGGACAGACAGACTTGTTGGACAGACAGATTTGTTGGCCCTGCTATTTCCCCAATGAGCATTACCTCAGACTCTCCCATGTATCTCTGGCAGAGGAATTTCTTTGAAACATTTTAGGGCAGCTGAGAGTCTAGGTCTATGGTAGAGCGCTTGTCTCAGAAACACAGGGCTTGGGTTCAATCCCTTCACTGGGAAAGATGCCAGAGGTACAGCCATATGTACTTGAGAAACAGACACAGGAGGATCCAGACTTTAAGACCAGCCCTCCAGATGTGTAAAATACCCAGTCTTAGTCAGTGTTATATTGCTGGGAAGAGATACTATGACCAAGGCCATGCTCATGAAACTCAACACTTAAATGGGGGCTTGCTTACAGCTTCAGGGGGTTAGTCCATTATCCTCATGACAAGGAGCTTGACGGAAGGCCGGCAGGCATGGGGCTAAGCTGACACCCTGATCCCCAGGCAGAATGACACACCTCTTTCAACAAGGCCACACCTCCTCATCAGTCTCAAACAGTTCCACTAACTGTAACCAAGCATTCAAACAGGAGCCTCTGGGGTCCGTTGTTGTTCAAACAACCACAGATGCTGGCTTAGTCAGGGTTTCTGCTGCTGTGATGAAACACCGTGGCCAAAAAGCAAATTAGGCAGGAAAGGGTTTGTCTGGCTCCGTTTTCCACATCACAGTTCATCATCAGAGGAAGTCAGGACAGGAACTCAAACAGGGCTGGAGCCTGGAGGCAGGAGCTGATGCAGAGGCCGTGGAGAGGACTGCTTGCTGGCTTGCTCAGCCTACTTTAAAAAAAAAAAAAAAAAAAGAACCCAGGACTATCAGCCCAAGCATGGCACCACCTACAATGGGCTAGGCCCTCCCACGTCAATCAAGAAAATGCCCTACAGTCTAGGGCACAGCCTGATCTGATGGAGGCTTTTTCTTAATTTGTGGGTCCCTTTTCTCAGATGGCTTTAGCTAGTGTCAAATTGGCATAAAACTATCCATTACAGACCCCATCTCAACACATGAGAGGAGAGAGAGAGACAGGGACAGAGAGAGAGAGAGAACATGAGAAGGCGTGAGACTTTTCAAACCGTTTGCTGTCAGAACTGTTGATAACTCCACCCTTACAGAGTAACAGCAACCAGGACAACAGGTAAACAAAGGGTGCTGGGGTTCCAGTAACCTTTATGGATGGGGGCTGGAGATGGGGCTCAGTTTGCAGAGTGCTTGCCTGCTGCACATGAAGCCCTGGGCTCTATCCCCAGCACTGTACCACCTACAGGGCGGCCTGGAACTTAGAATGTAACCCAGGTTGGCCTCAAACTCACAGGATTCCTCCTGCCTCAGCCTCTTGAGTACTTACAAGTATGCGCCTCCACTTGAAACTTCAGCACTGTTATTCATAGCCCAAAGCTATTAACTTGGGGTCACAGGAGTGGTGGTGGGACACACCTGTAATCCCAGGATTCAGGAAGTAGAAGGAAGGGGATCAGAAGTTAAAAGTTGGTTTGGGCTACATAGTAAATTTGAGATCTTGTTTCAAAAACAAACAAAAACAAAACAAAGCCGGGCAGTGGTGGCACACGCCTTTAATCCCAGCACTTGGGAGGCAGAGGCAGGCAGATTTCTGATTTCGAGGCCAGCCTGGTCTACAGAGTGAGTTCCAGGACAGCCAGGGCTACACAGAGAAACCCTGTCTCGAAAAACCAAACAACCAAAACAAAAAACAAAAACAAAAAAACCCAAAAAGAGTATTCATGAACGTAATCTAGCTGCTGCTGCTTCTTCTTCTTCTTCTTCTTCTTCTTCTTCTTCTTCTTCTTCTTCTTCTTCTTCTTCTTCTTCTCCTTCTTATTCTTATTCTTGGCAGGGTCACATTATGTAGCCTTGGCTGGACTCAAACTTAGAGCAACTTGCCTGTCTTTGACTTCTAAATGCAGAGATTACAGGCATGTGTCATCTCATTTGGTGTAAGATTTAATTTCATGTGATTTTCATGCGTCCTGAACTCTCCCTTTCCTGCAGTCTCAACCATTTAAAAACATTGAAACCCATCTTACCTTGAAGATTATATAAAAGCAAGTACTGAACTATATCTGGCTCCTTTGGAAGGTCTCAAACTAATTTGAGAATCAGTCAAAATGTAGACCCTCTCCCTAAGGAAAAAGAGGGAATTTACAGACATGACCCTGGCTCCAGGACCTCTGAAGCCAGGGGATACCAAGTTAATAGCTTTGGGCTATAAATAACAATGCTGAAGCTGGAAGCGGAAGCTCATATCTGTAAGTACTCAAGTGGCTGGGGCAGGATTGCTTCAGAGTTTGAGACCAACCTCAGTTACACTCAGTTCCAGGCCAGCCTGGAGTACAGAGAGAGCCACTGGCTCCCAAAGCCAGGACAACAGCAAGGAAACTAAACAGACAATGGAGTTGAGCATTTGGGCTTGCTGTTCCCCTGGTAACTCTCTTTGTTACCCAGAGGTGGATGTTTCCAGCAGGATACAGTGGTGTGTGAGAGTCTCTCCTAGTGCCGTCTCTGCCACATAGACCCTTGACCCTCACGGAGCAGGTGACCAAGATCACAGACCTCAGGTTGAACTGCACCTTGTTCTAACTGCTCCTGGGCTCTGAGCTCGGTGTGTGACCATGAGTAAGCTGCCTAACTTGTATTTTTTCATCCCCTTTTCTACACTCATTGACAACATTACCTAAGTTATAAGGATGGTGTGAGGATTAAAAGAAAGAATGCTGAACACTATGCCGGGAACTAGTATATGCTTTGTTAAAAGTGGAAGAGAGGAGCTAGGCAAGGTGACACCCGCCTTTAATCCTGGGACTTGGGAGGCAGTGGCTGGTGAATCTCCAAGTTCGAGGCCAGACAGCCTGGTCTTCAAAGCAAAGTTCCAGGACAGCCAGAACTAAACAGAGAAGCCCCAAAACGGCAAGCCAAACGCCAAAACCAAACGCCAAACCCCAAACCCAAACCTAAACCCAAACTCAAAACCCAAAACCAAACAAAAAATTCGAAGAGAGGCTTGGCGCTAAGGCACGAGAAAGCAACTGGGTTCTCTTGGCTAGGCGCGCTTACTAGATGTGAACACTAGATGGCAGCAAAGCATGATTCTTGCGGGAGAGGTCTCAAAGGTCCCCACATCAGGTAGTCCAAGCGATGGGCGCTGCATTTGCTCCTTTGTTCTGATTGGGATGACTGTAACTAGAGACTTTCATAGGCATAGAATTTTTTTTTTTGTCAAAGGTTATGATCTTTTAATTTTTTCATTTTATACGGGTGTTTTGCCTGTGTGTATGTCTGTATACTGCATCCGTTCACTCTGTGGGTGCTGGGAAGACCCAGTTCCTTTAGAGGAGCAGCCACTGCTCTTAACTGTTGGGCCATCTCTCCAGCGAGATCATGATTCTTCCTGAGGCATTGATACATGTTGCTATCATTCTGAAGAAGCTGTACACCTATGGTACCAGGCCTGTGTGTCCCTGTCATGCACTAACATTGGAGTTATTACTTAAAAAAAAAAATTCTCAAGGTGAATTTCATGGTTTGAATATGCCTGGTCCAGAAAGTGGCACTATTTGGAGGTGTGCTACTATGCCTGCCTGGATGTTCCCATCTTGATGATAATGGACTGAACCTCTGAACCTGTAAGCCAGCCCCAACTAAATGTTGTCTTTATAAGAGTTACCTTGGTAACGGACCAAAAAACAAAAAAAAAACCCAAAAAACCAAAAAAAACCCCTTTTTCTATTTGAATTTGTTTACTAAAATTAAATATTTAAAAAATCTCATTGTGCGAGGCCAGCCTGGTCTACAGAGTGAGTTCCAGGACAGCCAGGGCTACACAGAGAAACCCTGTCTTGAAAAACAAAACAAAACAAATCTCATTGTGGGGAATATATGTATCTCACAGGATATGTGATATTATTCGATTATTCATCTACTTTTCTATTGAGATCTCCAGTTTTAAAGCCTAATTATAGGAACAGGAGAGATGGCTAGGTGGATAAAATGTTGGCTATGCCAGCGCGAGGACTTTAGTTCAGGTCCCCAGCACCTCTGTAAAAGCTGGCTTGGTGATCAGCACCCATAATCTCAGTACTAAGTGGTGGAGACAGGAGGATCCCAGGGCTCGCCGCTGGCCAGCCAGCTTAGCCAAGAGGGTGAGTTTCAGGTTGAGTGACAGACCTTGTTTTAACTCCCCAACCTATTAAAATGCAGAGAACAAGTGATCCTGCAGAGTCCTGTCCCAAGGACTACATCTACAACCCAATTCCTGCACCCAAGGCTCCCTGCAGGAGAGGGAACAGAAGCACGTAAGAGGCAGAGGAACAGAAAATTTGCTGTGAGATTGTGTATCCTAGAGATGTCAGAGTGACTCATCAACATGGACTCAGGTCGCAAGACCTGAGTCAGGACGGCACGCACGGCAGAGGGAAAGGTCCTGGAGCCTCAACCCTAGACAAAGAATGACAGGCAAGTGGAGCGTGCTGAGATGAGAGACATGGTCTTCCCCAGGGAGGAGCCCCAGTTGGTTAGCCAGTACCAAGTAGTTAGCCTTGAGATCAACACACAGGCCCTACGGACCGAGCAGGTTGCATTGATGTGTGTGTGTGTCTGTGTAAGAGACAGAGAACAGTTAAAAAGGAGTCTGAATTTGAGACAGCAAGGGGAAGACATTGGAGGGAAGGGGAACATATACGTAATTACTACTTTAAAAATGAAAACATTAAAAAATTAAAAACTGGTCAAAAGCAATAGAGGGAGATGCCTGATATCAGTCTATGGCCTCTGTGTTTGCATGTCCAGGCAAGCATACACGTATACATCCTCCTATCCTAATGCTCTCTCTCTCTCTCTCTCTCTCTCTCTCTCTCTCTCTCTCTCTCTCACACACACACACACCCACACCCACACACACACACCACCTA
Source organism: Grammomys surdaster (assembly GCF_004785775.1). Classification (NCBI taxonomy): domain Eukaryota; kingdom Metazoa; phylum Chordata; class Mammalia; order Rodentia; family Muridae; genus Grammomys; species Grammomys surdaster. The sequence continues at coordinate 107,446 of NW_021604856.1, forward strand.
ACCATAAAGCCAAGTATATGCTTGTTTGTAGTCCTGGCACTTAGTATGAGTTAAAGGCCACCTAGACTACATAGCAACACTAGTCTCAGGAAAAAAAAATGCTAAAAATCAGAGGCTGGGGAGAAATGGGTCACTGGACAGAGTACTTGCTGTGTAAACATGAAGCCCAGAGTTCAGATCCCCAGAAACAGGGTAGACAGGGGCAGAAGCAGGGTGGAGGTGGCAGCAGCCGGCCTGTAATCCCAGCATTTGGAAGACGGGGGAGTCAGACCAAGCTGGCTGGCTGCCTTAGTCAAATGGTCACGCTTTGGGTTTAAGAGAGAGAGCCAGCCGGCTCCAATAGATAAGGTGGAGAGCTATTGAAGAAAGCACTCGATGCCAACATTGGGCTCCAAACACATGTGCACATGTGTGCATGAGCACATGAACAATTATGTACCCACTCACGTGTGAACACACACACACACAGGAGAGAGAGACAGAGACAGAGACAGAGAGAGACAGAGAGAGAGAGAGAGAGAGAGAGAGAGAGAGAGAGAGAGAGAGAGATCTCAAATGAACCCCGGCATGACAGTGCATTCTGGAGGCAGAGGCAAGCAGATATCCGAGTTTCAAGTGAGCCAGAGCTACATAGTGAGACTTTGCCTTTAAAAAAAAAAATCAAATGAAAAGTGGTCCAGCTAATGTAAACATGAAGGGCACGAGAACCTTGTGCTCACAGTAAGCAGCAGGGAAGCCAGGAATGGTACACATGCAGGGTGCCTCCTCAGCGGAGAAGATGTAGACCTGTCTTCCACCCAGAAGGCTGGGGATGGAAGTTAATAGCCTGCTGACCTGTGTTCTCTGTAGGGCCAGGCCACATCGGAATCTCCCAGACTATTGTGTTTGTTTATCCCAAACTTTCTCATTAGACCTTTCTCTTGAGTATCATGGGAGATGTCACTTGTACTTTACAATAGCCTAGGTAGCTTCTGTGCTCTCTGTAGGGCCAAGCCACTCCAGACTCCAGAGACTTTTGTACTTATCTCAGTCGTTCTTCCTAGAACCTTATCTCCAGTGTTGTTTCTGAGTCAACAGAACCCATCTTTATGGAAGAGGGGATATGTACTTTGTAAAAAGTTTCAATGTAAATGTGTCTTAAGCTTCGTTGTATACATGGGAGGAAACTTTTTTTTTTTTTTTTTGGGAGACAGGGTTTCTCTGTGTAACCCTGGCTGTCCTGGAACTCACTCTGTAGACCAGGCTGGCCTCAAACTCAGAAATCCGCCTGCCTCTGCCTCCCAAGTGCTGGGATTAAAGGCATGCGCCACCACTGCCTGGCAAATCTTTTAAAATAAGCAAGTAAACATGTTTCCCATTACTTGTTTTCCGTTTAAACAAGTCATGTTATAACATGAGCCAACAGCAAAAAGAACAGAAATGAATCGGGTGGAAGACACCTTCTCTAACCAGTCCTTTCTTGCTCACTCTAGAGACTTTTTTTTTTTAACTTCCTTAAACATCACAGTATGCATGTCCCTTTAGCATAGGTCATGCAGGGCTGCCCTGCTCTGTGCTTTCCTTTGTTCTTCTAACAATGTATCTTTTGTGTACACCCCTCCCCATCAGTTTACAAAGAGCTTGCTCATTTTATAGCCTCATAGGGTTTCATTGTATCTGTCATACTGATGGACGGTTAGGTGATTTCCATATGTTACTGCTATAAACTATACCACAATAGGCAACCCTAGACACACTTCATATTCAGCATGTACAAGGGATCTCTAAGGTAAATTCCTGGAAATGGGATTATTGAGTAAAGAGTATAGGGTTATTTAGGTAGATAATGGCAGATTGTCCTCCACAAAACTATACCGATTCATCCTGCTGCCATCAATGTCTGAATGTGCTCACATAGATAGGCCCTGTAAGACTTCAGTTTTGTTCAAGTGATAGGTGAAAAGCCCTCCGCTGATAAAGTTCTGGTATTCCTTCTCATGGATAAAGTTGGACATCTTTTGCATAGGATTCGAGGCATTTGTGTTTCCTTCTCTGTGAACTATCTGTCTTGTGGTTGTTGTTGTGTTTTAAGAAGTTTTTATAGTAATTAATTTCTGTGTATGCCTATGTACGTCAGGACAACTTGCAGGTTAGCTCCTTTCCACACGCGAGTCTCAGGGATAAACTCAGGTCTTCAGGCTCCGTGGCAAGTGCCTCTCCTGCATCTTGCCAACCCTTGTTTTCATTTTTGGAAAATGTGTTGTTTGTTAGGGGTTGTTGTGTTGCTGCTGCTGCTGTGTTCTGGTTGAGCATGGTAAGCTGACGGTCACAGCAGTGGAGTGTCCTCACTGATGAAGCCCAAAGCTTTCACAGAGGTGTCCTCTCGCTGCGCTAGGGGAAGTTTCTCGTTCGAGTCAGTGCGCATGTGTGCAGGGCTCCAGGTTGCCTTGGTGGGAGACCCTGCGAGACTGCAATTTTGTAAGAGCTGTTTCTCCAGGAGGAACTCCGAGGATTGGGTCCACATAATCTATCCCTACCGTCCATTTTTTTTTAAAAAGTTTATTTTATTTTGTGTATATGAATGTTTGTTTCCATATACATATATGTACCATGTATGTGACTCATACCTGAGAAATCCAGAAGAGGATTTGATCTCCCGGAACTAGAGTTGCCAACAGTTGCTATGTAGGTATTGGAACTGAACCCAGGGTTCTCTGCAAGAGCAAGTGCTCTTAATCACTGAGCTAGCTCTCCAGTTCCATACTATCCATTTTATAGATAAATGAACTAAGTCAAGAGACCGTGGATAGGCAGTCTACACTACATAACATCGAGAATCAGACTAGCATTAAGTATACGGAAAGAAAGTTTCCAGTTGCATATTTGAGAAAGAGAGGAATGAGTTAGGCAAGACATATCTCTTTATTGATATAATGAAATCAAAGATAGAATATCGGCTGGGAGATTGCTCAGTGGGTAAAGTGGGTAAATGTGAGTACCTGAGTTTGAATTCTCAAAATTTCCGTAAAAGTCAAGTGCTGTAGCGTATACCTAGAATACTGACAGTTCTATAGGGACAGTGGGAGGCAGAGACAGGAGAATCTCCTGGGACCTCACTGGTCAGCTAGCCTGGCCAATGCACTAAGAAGAAAAATCAAAAAACAAACAAACATCAAAAGAGACTCTGCCTCATGGAAAGCAGGGACTGATACTCAAGACTGTCCTGTAACCTACACACACACACACACACACACATACCCACACACACACTCTCTCTCTCGCTCTCTCTCTCTCACACACACACAGATATACTTACACACACAGACACACATGAATACACACACTCACATACACTCACACATACACTCACACACACAGATACACACACACACACACACACAGACAAAATCTTTCATGGTGTTAAGCACACTATTTCTTAGTTCTTTTCTAGAATGAAGAGGCCCCCATGAGTATAAGCTTAGTCTTTTTAGCACAGTCTCTGTGTGAATGTTGGTTTGATTGGTTAACCTTCATTTCTTTAGTTTTGGAAGTAACATAGAAACATGGGGGGGGGGAATCTTCCACAGTAGGAAATGCAACCTTGTATCCATGCCTATATTATTCGCTGTTGGGGTCAGAATGTTTGTGTCCTTTCCCAAGCTGAGACCCTAACTCCAAGGTGACCGTGAGCAGGAGGCTGTCGGAGATGATCAGCCATGAGGGTAGAGTATGTCTTTATAAAAGATGACTGCTCTTGTTTAAAAAGCCAGGAAGAGAGGGGTTCACAGGTGCCCTCTCTAGTTGAAGACCTTTGGCAGTGGATAGCTGTTGGGGAAGGGAGAAGCCACTGGTAAGCTCCCATGATCCAGTGGATAGCCCACACTCATGTACGTGCAGGCAGCACTAAGTGGACTCAGAGTTATAACCAAAGAAGAAGAGGAGGAGGAGAAAGAGGAAGGAAGGGGATTCAGAGGGAGGCGTCCAGGGGAAAGGGAGAATAGAGTAGAGGATGGATATAATCACCATACATTATATGCATCTATGAAACTATAAAGTCTGTCACAGTAGTAGGGGTCACTAACAGTCCTTCTCGAGAACCTGGCTTTGATTCCCAGCACTCACACAGTTGTCTACACATTTTTATAACTCCAGTTCTAGGGGAATCTGGCATCCCCTTCTGGCCTCTGAAGGCAACAGACACACATATGGTACATAGTTGTATATACTGGGAATATACCCATATATATAAGATAGATTAAAAAAAGAAATTCTCAAAGAAGAAATTTTAAAAAGCACATTTATAAAAAAAGGTCCCAGAGACCTTCCTTGTCCTGTCTGCCATTAGCAAGAAGGTAGGGTTTATAAAGAAGAAAGCGATCTCTCAGCCAAGCGGTTGTGGTGCTTGCCTTTAATCACAGTACTAGGGTGGCAAAGACAGGCAGATATTTGTAAGTTCCAGGACAGTGAGGGCTATACAGAGAAACCCTGTCTGGAAAAGCAACAACAACAACAACAACAACAACAACAACAACAACAACAAAAAGGTGAGCTCTCTATAGACACAAAATATTCCAGGACCCTCAGCTTAGAGTTGCCCATCTCCTGAGCTGTAAGTGGTAACGTTCCTACTGTGTATCTCCTGAG
>NW_021604856.1:112078-117488 GCF_004785775.1 Grammomys surdaster
ACTGTGTATCTCCTGAGCTGTAAGTGGTAACATTCCTACTGTGTATCTCCTGAGCTGTAAGTGGTAACGTTCCTACTGTGTATCTCCTGAGCTGTAAGTGGTAACGTTCCTACTGTGTATCTCCTGAGCTGTAAGTGGTAACGTTCCTACTGTGTATCTCCTGAGCTGTAAGTGGTAAAGTTCCTACTGTGTAGAAGCTACTTAGTTTATGGCATTTGTTACAGCAACCCAAACAGACCAAAACATTCCCTAAGGTAACCACCTTCAACAATTTTTAATTTTGAGTTTTCCTTGTAGTTTCTAAATTGTATTTCCTTAACTCTTGACTTTGAAAATTTTTTAAGCTTACAGAGATGTTCCAAAAATTCACCTAGATTTTGTTGTTTGTTTTTCTTCTTTTCTTTTTCATACAGTGTCTTATGCAGACCAGGACGGCCTCAAACTTGGTCTCCCTAGGACCAGCTTGACCTTCTGTTTCCACCTCCAGAGGAGTGGGATTAGAGGTGTACCATCACGCCTAGTTTATGAGTAGAGGAATGAACCCAGGGTTTCATGCATTTTCTTTTTTTTTTTTTTTTTTTTTTTTAACTGTTAAGGTTTTTGTTATGGCATTTTGGGCTGGGGATATGGCTCAGTTGGTAGGATGCTCACCTAGCGTTCACAAAGCCCTTGGTTTGAGCTCCAGCACCATATAAACTGGGCATGATGGTGCACCTGTAATCTTACTGTTCTGGAAATGGAGACAGAAGGATCAGATGTTCAAACTGACCCTAGAACTATCAAGTTTGAGGCCAGCATAGTCTACATGAGAGCCTATTATGACATTCTGACCTGTACGGTTAAACCAATGAATAACTCATCCATAGGTTGATTCTAAGAATTAAAAGTTGCAGCTGGGGCTTTGCCTCTTGTCTGCTGGGCTGGAGCACGGCAACGGCGAGATCCCCTCTCCTCCTGTTTGCCCTCAGCACCAGCAGCAGCAGTGGAGAGAGCTGGGCTCAACTGGGCTCATGAGAGCAGGAGAGTGGGCCCTGCCCCTCACCTGAGCAGCGTAGTAGAGCTGACCCTGACGGTTGGAACATGGCGAGCCTGCCTGAGGGTGTGAGTGTGGGAGAGCTGGCTCACAACTTGTCTGTATGAGGGAGATCGGGTAAGGGAGAGATGCCCTCCTTTACCCTCACCCCTCTACCTATGTCAGGCGGGAGAGCTGGCCCTGGTGTCATGAAGCAGGGAGCTCTCCCTGACCCTCACCTGCTCCAACACTCAGGAGAGCAGGCCCTGCTCCTCTCCTGGGCAGCAAGTAGAGCTGGCCCTGGATGTGGGGATTACAGTTGAGCCAGATACAAGGGCATGAGCCCAGGAGAGCCCGACCTGCCTCCTGTCTGCTGGGCAGTGGTGCAGATGAGAGAGAGATGTTCTCCACTTCTCCCTCATCCTTCACCACCTATGGCACATGGGAGAGCTGGCTCCAGGGTCATGAGAGAACCAACCATACCCCTCACTAGCTGCAGCAGCAGGGTAGAGCTAGCCCTGGTTGAAGGGGTTGCTGGCGAGTCAGCTCTGAGGGCATGAGAGCAGAAGAGCTGGTAGGAGGAACAGGTCAGATACCTCTCAGGCCCAGATCCAGGGCTTTGAGTTGGTGCACCCCAACATCTACCGCACTGATAAACTGCTGGAGTCCATGAAGGTGCTGGCCTTTCAGATCCAAAACTACAGGGTCTCCATGACACAGGGCAACCACAGGGTATCTGAGAGGAGTCCCAGTGAGGATCCAGTACTGAGAGTGTAGAAGAAGCCAGAGGTCTTGTACCAGACCAACGAGTCACTGCAATGAACATTTGCAAGCAAAGGGGTATAATGTGAGACAAAGTGTGGCACTACAGCTTCCAAAGTGAGACTTTGTTTCCTCAGTTGGAGGGTGGGAAGGTTACAAGGGTAGGGGCCACTAGGTGGGATTGGGGTGTATGATGTAAAATTCACAAAGAAACAATAAAAAGTTAAAAACAAAGCAAACAAAAAGTTGCTGCCAGTCTGGTTTGTATTGTGGCAATCAAATGCTTTTTCTTTCTCAATTCTTTTAAATGTTTTCTCCTTACGGTTCTAATGTTTCATAGCAATGTCACTTGGTGGGTTCTCCCTTTCTCTCTCTCTCTCTCTCTCTCTCTCTCTCTCTCTCTCTCTCTCCCTCTCCCTCTCCCTCTCCCTCTCCCTTCCTCTCTCCATCATAAGGTCTCATAGTCCTAGCTGGCCTGGAACACACCCAGATAGGAAGGGGGATTAGAGGTTGGACTGCTCCAATAAATTCAAATATTTGCTACATTCTTAGATTCTTTATTTCTGAGAATATAGAAAATATAGTAATTGTGCTCTAAAAAGTATTCTGCGTGGGTATTAAAGGGGATAATTGGAAACTGGCTCAGAGGAACTCTCGGTCTGCAGATATGATCTGGGTTGAAGGATGAAAACCTTCCGTGTGTGGAATGATGGGAACCAAGACTGAGGAGTGAGGCAGCTCCCACGAAATGAAAGGGCTATGAGACCTGGGTCCTTTAGCCTAGAGAACAGATCTGAAGGGGACAGAGCAGAGGTCCAGTCCTGTTTGGGACAGAGGCCACTGTAAACCTTTTCCAGGATGCAGCTGTATTTAACGGGGTCAGGACATGGCCTGGAGTGAGATGGAGTCACCATGCAGACTCAGGAGGGCAGAAGAGAGACTCTGAGTGGGCCAGGACACACAGCAATCAAGACTCAGCCCAGGGTGTGGGGGGAGCCACCCTAGAGTCACCAAGTCTAGCCCTCGTCAGGGAAGGCTAGGAGGGAAAAGCTGCCCTTTCTGGCCTTCCCATGTGGATCTCCAAAGGACTTGGGTAGCACCTACTGCGTGATTGGCACAGTGTGTGGAAGAGTGACAGGAGTCAAGGACCTGTCAGCACATGCAGGAAGATGAAATGCTATCTTCAGCTTTGCAGATACAACTGTGAACGCAGGGAAGAGTTCCTGTCCTTGGAGAGCCTCCCTGTTCTCTTCCCTCCCAGGTACTCAACACCCTTTCCTCTCACCTCTGACCTCCTGTTGGGCTCTGCCCAGACCCTGGTCTGACCCCAGAATGCAGAATTCTTGACTGTTCCCTAGGATATCTCCTCTGCTTGTCTCAGAGTTCCTGACCCCGTGTTAGTACCTCATTTCTATGAGAGCAGTTCGGGGTACCTGCGGTGCGGTGGGCCCTGAGATAGGGCTGGATGTATGAGGTGGACTCAAGCAGAGTCCTGGATAGACAAGAAGAGAGGTGCACAGGGCAGACTGTTTCAATGTTAGGAGCCTTGGGACAGGGAAGAGATATTGGCATTTGTATTATTGTTTTCTCAAGTGTTCGGTTGTGTGTGTGTGTGTGTGTGTGTCTGTTTGTGTATGTATGTGGAGAGGGAGAGGGAAAGAGAGAGAGAGGGGGAAGGGGAAGGGGGAGACACTTGTTCCTAACATCAGCCCAGAAGATGCAGTTATTCTCATTTCACAAATGAGGCCATCACGTCTCCAAGAAGGGAAATGGTAGGACACAAATGGCCTGCGTTACTCCTCAACTCAGATCCTCAGTGAGTAGCCATAGGTTGGGGGCCTTGGCCAGGTACCATATCATCAACCTCTGACTTAAACAGAAGGGTCAAGATGCTTGAGTCAAGACCCCTCCCCATAGCCCCTCTGCTGGTCAGGAAGTCTGGGCAGGCTTTGACAGGTGGTGTCACACCCAGAGCTCTTTAGACACACATAGAGATTCTCCTGTCTCCCACAACCCCTTGTTTTCTTCTTTTCTTCCTGCCAACGCAGCTCTTCCTTCAAGCTTGACTCCAGTCAGTCCCCAGCAAGTGCTGTGCAAAACGAGTTAGCGTGTGCACAAGTCCAGGAAACCCCCATTCTCCAAGCCTCTCAGCCTCTGGCTCTGTCCTCTCCTCCTCCTGCCCCTCCCATGGTGAGCTCAAGGCCTTGCCCCAGTGAGGTAAGGTTGTTACTAATGCCCCTGGACTTCCTCCTGAGAGAGCAGGAAGAGCTCCACACCCAAATCCTGCGTGATTGGGTATGGAAGAGCAGAAGGCAGATGCTGGGCAGGCAGGCCTGGAAAGCCATGTCACCAGGCCACCTTTGGGAAGAGGAGGCTTCCTGTGTCTAGCCACCCAGGCCAAGGACCAGCTGTGGAGGAACCACCTGACCTGACTTAGTCTAGGAGAGGCGTCAACCCTGGACCCATTGCCAAGAAGTCTGCATTGCAGACTTTGTTACTTCCTAGGAACCTGCCCTGGGCAGGGTCGGGGTCGGGTAGGTACAAGGGTGAAAAAGCTGTACCTTCTCCCCAAGGGAGCTCACACCCAGACATTTACAGAATAACAGGAGTAGCTAATAGTCACTGAACCCTTAGTGGACGGCAAGGCACTGATCTAAGACTTTCAAAGGTGTTGAAAACTAAGCAAACGTGCTATGTATCTGGCTTCCGAGGATGAGGCACAGAGAAATCAAGTCGTCTGCTTGAGGTCACACAGTAAGTAAACTTCAAGCTTGCATCTGCACTTCCATAGTTCTTCACTTAGACATCATCATATACGCCGACCCCAGTGTCATCTGGCGTGGCCAGGACACGCCAGCTTCATCCCTACCCTGGGTATGTGTCAGGAGGTCATGAGGTTCTGCCAACTCATTAGGCACCAAGTGTACTTTGGCCCATTGTGACAGGCCTTTGCCGCCTGCCACTGGAACCTCTGTTCTGGTGGGCTTCTGTTGTCATCCCACAGAAACTTTGATCTCCTCCGACACTCCCATTAGAGCCCTTAAATCATGTTGCACAGAGCAAAGGCTCAGCTGTGTTTGCAGCTCAGGTGGACGTGCAGACGATGCATTCATTTCTCCACGTCTCTGAAACATAAGTAAAGTGGTCCTCAGCCTGTGCCATGGAAGTCCCCGAGAGTCAACAACTCCTGATGTACAGAACCCATCCTACAGATTCCAATGTAAGAGACCTGGCATGGAGTCAGGGCGTGGGGACTTTATGAACATGTGGTCTGAAACAATCCTATTTTAGAGATGTTGGGCAAAGCACGGTAGTACACAGCTTTGATCTCAGTACTCGAGAGGCAGATATAGGTGGATCTCTGAGTTCAGGGCCAAGCTGGATTACATAGCAAGTTCCAGGCCAGCCAAGGTTATACAGCAGGACTTTGTCTTAAATAAATAAATAGGCGGGCAGTGATGGCACATGTCTTTAATCCCCACACTTGGGAGGCAAAGGCAGGTTGATCTGTGAGTTCAAGACCAGCCTGGGCTACAGAGTGAGTTCTAGGATAGTCAGGGCTATGCAGAGAAATCCTGTCTTAAAAAACAAAACAAAACAAAACAAAACAAAACAAAACAAAACAAAACAAAACAA
>NW_021604856.1:118378-146892 GCF_004785775.1 Grammomys surdaster
GAAAGAAAGAAAGAAAAAAGGATGGGCTCTTGCTCTGTTGCCTAGTGTCCTGGGTGCTGTGATTGTAGGTGCATGTCACCCTGCCAGGCTATTAGCATATCTAGTATCTTCTCTTGGGGGTGTGATAACATGTTCATTGTCATTTTGGCAGCACAGAATCATCTAGGACACACACTGAGTTTCTGAGTGGTACTATTCCATGGGGGTGGGGTTCTGGACAGAATAAAAAGAAGAAAGAGATCTGAGCAAGAGCCCATTTCTCTCTGCTTCCTGACTGGGGATCCAGTGTGATCAGCTGCCGCATGCCCCTGCTGCCGAGATGGACCATAGCCTTAAACTATGAATTTACCAAAAGAACTTCCTTACTTAGGTGGCTTTTGTCATATTTTCTGTTGCAGAAAAGTACTACAGGGGGCGATAGAGGACAGTTGTGGTTTCTTCTTTTGTGCCATTACCTATGTGCTCAATTTAACATACCTTTTATTAGGTTTGGGATAGCATGCAATCTATGGAGTTCAAAATGGACAAGACATTGGTTTGCTTGTGTTGAAAGTGGACACTAGTCATAGTTACGACATGGTCAGGGAAATGACAAGAAAGAATTGAACCAGGGTGGTGGGTTCAGAGTGGAGTGGCTTAAAGAGGGCCGACTCCAGGAGTGCAGGAGCATAATAAAATTCTTGTTTTGTATCAGCAAGGCTAGGATGGTTTGTTACGTAGCAACAGAACTAAAAATGGGGGAGAAGGAATCTGGGGCTGGTTGGAGGATGAGGAACCAGGGGGTGTCCTTTCCTCTGTCCTCTGACTTCAGAAGCCAGCAGGTGGTGGCTGTTTTTCTATGACATGCTATTGTGAGGAGAATCCCAGAACCTGCACAAACCTGAAAGGCCACACGGGAAGGTCTGGGGTCTTCTCTGGGACTGCTCAAGACACTGAGGCAGTGATGAGAGTTTGGCGGGGCTCAGTGGCCTTGTCAGTGTCCTGGTGTTGAAAAGGCCGAGGGACAGTGTGTTCCTTGGACACATTTCACATGTTACCCTCTGCTGGGGCCTACTCAGAACTTCACTGGAAGCTATCAGAAGTGTTGTTGCTCCACTTTCTGGTGACCATGCATGGATAGTCGAGTCCAGGACTTTGGACTACACCCATGACTCAGAGTCTAACATTCTCAGCTCTAGGGAGGGTCCCTAAGGGCGACTGTTGTTTTTCTTGCTGCTGTGAGAAAGAACCCAAGGGGTAGAGGAAGAAACTCAATCAAGAATGGGTTTATTTTGGCTCACAGTTAAGAGAGTATATAGTCTGTCATGGCAGCAGCTGGCTACATTGTGCCTCATGTCAGGAAGGAGGGAGGGAGAGAGAGATAGAATGAGTAAAAGAGAGAAAGAGAGAGAGAGAGAGAGAGCGCGCTGAAAGATCACACACGAAGGTCTGGGATCTTCCTGGAGGCTGTCCCAGATACTGCAGCAATGGTCAGAGAAGAGCGGCTCTCATCAGCCACAATTTCTCCTCCCTGATTATTTTTTAGTCCTGTACCCCAGCCCGTGGACCATTGCTGTGCACATCTAGGGTGAGTCTCCCCAAAGCTCTGGAAACACAATCTAGAAATTCCTATAGGCATGCCCAGAGCTTTATCTCCTGAATGATTGATTGTAAAGCCAGCCACATTGACAGTATTAGCTGTCACAATGTCACAATGACTTAGGGCTAGAGGCTCTAGGTGGCAGTCCTGGAAAGACCTCTTAGTCTTGAACTGAGACCACTGAACTTCAGTTTTGTTTCTAGCCATCAGCGCTAACACTGATATTTTCTGGCAAAAGGAAGAGAGAATCAACTCCCAAGTCCTTCATTAAGGCAGGCTTAATAGTGATACACGGACTACACCCAAGAATGGTGCCAAGGCTGGCATGGGAAGAGGGCAAACGTGGGCAATCCTCAAGCTGGGCCGAGGGTGGATGGGGGACATGAGGGCTTCCTACTCTTGTGTGAGACAAAGGAGGTGAGGTCCCTAGAAAATCTGTGCAGTCAGGGAGCTGGGAGTTGGGGTAGTGGGACTCAGGGTGTGTGTGAGTGGGGACGAAGGGCAGAGAAATAATGTTTTCTGGGTAGTTGTGCTGGGCTGTGAAGTGCGTCGATCATTAGCTTACTCAAGTTGATCCGCTCCAGGTGGCACAGCATGTGAGAGACAGGGCGGGAAAGGACGAGGGACCCTGCTGGTTACCTGAGCATCCAAGCCCTCACCTCGGGGTAGGCCCGCGGGGGTTCCAGCAGGGGGCGCCCCGAGCTCCGGGCGGAGTGTCCGGGCGCGCCTCCAGCCGGCGCCTGGGACGGGGCTGGCCGCTCCGCCCCCTCGGCTCCTCGGCGGCTCTGCGGGCCGACGCAGGGTGCAAGGAGCAGAGCTGAGCCGAGCGCCGCGTACCCCGCCGCGCCCCGGTGCACCTCCAGCCCTCCGCACATGCAGCGCAGCCTCTCGTCGTGAGTAGCGCCCGGGCCGCGGGACTCGACGGCAGCAGGGGCTGGGGTGGCCGGGCACTGCCTGTCTAGTATATGGCCCTTCTGTGGTTTGTGCGCTGTGGCGGCACCCGGAGGCCAGTCTGCACGCTGCTACCTCGGGGGTGCCTCCTAAGCTTGGCACTCTGGTCCCAGAGACGGGGTGGGAAGACGGACAGGGGCCTGGCATCTGGGCAAGAGAATGGAAACAACCATGCATCAAGTTGGGCTCCCTCGAAAGGGTACCAGTCCCCGGTAGGAGAGTGACAAGCCCAGCCTCTGTGGGCTCACACCTCCTCTTCCTCCCCACCTCGGCCCAGAGGTTGTTTCCTGTGAAATGAACCTCCAGTGTGGCCTAACAGCCATGGGCAGGTGGAGGGACACTCCCTGGTTCCCTGTCATCTAGAATCTGAAGGCAGCTGGGGGCAGCTCTTTTGGTTTCTGACATTAGTTCCCAACTAACTGTCTTGGCATCCTAGGGGAATTTTGTTGACTAAAACCGGCTGGTACCTTGACTGCTTCAGAGTTGAGTTGTTTTTCTCCCCACCCGCCCGCTGTTAAGTTTTTGGCATCTAACGTGATGGTATTGATAGCCCAGTAGCTGTCTTCGGAGGCTTGAGTGTCAGGAATGAGAGGGTATCTGCTGCCCCGGGACAACAAACTACCTGCTGACGGGAATAAACTAGCTAACCCTGACCACTTCTCTAGAACCTTCCATTCTGTTAGATGTGGGGGAAAAACAATCCGGCTGCCCAAAGAAGCTGAACCTTGTATCAAAAGAGTTTTTCTCATGTCAACTCAGGGAGGTGGCTAACCCAGCTTCCTTATCAGGGATCGTCCAAAGGGGTTCTGTGATGGGAGAGTGCTAGAGTCCCCTCCCTTCTGTTGGCAACTTCCCCAGAGCCTGAGCCTGAGGATTCTGGGGTGTGTGTGCGCACACACACGTGTGCACATGTGTGAGTGTTCCAAACCACTGCCTACCCCTGCCATAGCCTGGGTTCTCATACTGGAATTGGGTGAGGTGAGAAGCTCAGAGAGTTAACACTGATAAGTGAGCATTGACCAGGGGCAGAAACGTCCGGACTGTGAGGTGATGTTCCAGACCTGGGCACTTTCTCTTTGGAGTTGTCCTCCCAGAAGCCTGGCTTTCCAGTCTTGAGCCACCCTTGGTGGAGTTGAGTGGTTATAATTCTACCTTAGACGTGCTGTTCTTGACTCTGAGAATTTATCAATTGAAATGAAAATTGATCTTGTGGAGGTATGATGGAAGGGAGGGAGGTGAGCTGCCACAGGTGTTTGATTGGATAGTGGAGTATCTGAGCTGTGGCCATGGGAAAGAAGGCTGGGGGCACTAACTACAAATCACCATCTACAGAGGACCTGTTTGTGTTAGCTACTACCTAGGGGACAGAGGTGAGAATGTTACACCTTTTGCCTTCATGGGGCTCCAAAAGCATTTCAGATACGCCATCTTACTTATAAAACAGATATTTGTTAGGGTGTTGGAGAGATGGCCCAGTAGTTAAGGCACTGGCTGCTCTTCCAGAGAACCTGGGTTCAATGTTCAGCACCCACATGGTGGCTCACAGTCATCTGTAACTTCAGTTTGGAGCATCTGGTGCCCTTTTCTGGCCTCTATGGGCACTGCAGACATGTGGTGCATAGACATACATGCAGGCAAAACAGCCATACACATACAGAGAAAGAACTCTACAAAAACAGTTTAAAAAAATTAAAGTAGATATTAGTCTACTCCATGCCTCTCACCCCAGGGTCTCATATATCCAAGACTGGCCTTGCTCTCACTATGTAGTCGAGGATGACTTTGAACTTCTGGTTCCCCTGGCTCTACCTCTGGAGTGCTGAGACTATAGGTATGAGTCACCATCCCTGGTTTACGGAGTGCTGAGGATGGATGCCAAGGCTGCTTTGTGTCTGCCAGGCAAGCAATCCATCTACAAACTGAGCCGTATCTCCAACACTTATATGTTTCCATTCCTTTTTCTTCTTGGAGACAGAGTCTCACCTTATAGCCCACACCGGCCTGAAACTCAAGACACACCTTCAGTGCTGGGATTACAGGTGTGTGCCAACCATACCCAGTGCATTTGGCGATGGAAGCTAGGGCTTTCTATATATACTCTGATAACTGGGATACCTCCTCCGCCCCGTGGATAAGTCTTCTCCAAATTGTATCAAACAGCACGCGATCTTTTTGTGGGACCTGATTTTTTTGTTTGTTCTTCGTGCTTCATGCTCCACCCTATTGTACGGTGACCCCCTTGTTCTATTGGTGGGTGTTTGGTTGGTTTCAATTTTTAGTTGTTGTTGGTAGTTTAGTTGATGCTACGCGGACCATCCTAGGAAACAGCTGCATATGTTTCTCACAATACGTTCACAGAGATGGTTCCACAGTATTCAGAGTGATTTTTTTGAAGTGTGTAACCCTTGGTAGTGTCTCGGTGTTCTGGTTGCTCTGCACACTCACCCACAGCATAGTGACTAGGGCTGTTTTCCACGGATGGTAGTTTGAAGCCCAGAAAAAGCTATCTTGTGCTCAGCTAAGAGCAATATGATCATAAGTAAACAGAACTGATATTTGATCCCAAGCCTGTGGGACTGCTTCTCTCTCTTTTTTGAAAATTTATTTTTATTTTCTGTACCTGCATGTATGTCTGTGCACCGCATTTGTGCCCGGTGCCTGTGGAGGCTGGAAGAGGGTGCCAGTTCCCCTGAAATCACAAGTTCAGATGGTTGTGAGCCAACATGTGGATGCTGGGAATTGAACCCAGGTTCTCTGCAAGAGCAGTCAGTGTGCTTAACCACGGAGCCTTCTCTCCAGTCTCTTTGCCTTTCTTTTTTGAGACAGGCACAGATTATGAACCAGAATGAGAAAATTCTAACCTAATCCTATCAAGAGGATTTTTGTAGACATTGAAGAAGGAAAAACAGGGTCTTAGAGCCTCACAGAGAAGGTGGCCCTGGAGCTCCTAGACCCTAAGGGCGTGGAGCAGCTGTCCAGTGGGCTTCCCATGGAAAGAGCCCACCCGGAGGTGAGACATGCAGGGTGAACCAGGTGGACAGAAATGGTCCACTGTGGTTGTAATGTATGCTATGTAGAATAGGGTGTTGATCTGTGACTGAGTTCTTTTGCTCTCCACATCCCCCTTTCTGGGGTAAACTGGGGCTTCTTTGAATCCAGCTCAGCTCCAACTGACTGGCAAATGGAGCTAGCCTCTCACCAAAAGGAAGCTCGTAGCTCTTCTGGGACCATGCTTCATGTGCCTGCCAACAAAATTTTGAGCGTTTTTCTGCTTTTATCTATCTGTGGAGATTGGCACCCTCCTCTAGGAGCTGACAAATGGTTTCTTTGGAATGAGTGTTGGTTTCAGGAGGCTTGTGGGGATATTGAAAGTGAAGACAGGTTCAGCTTCTGATCCTGGTTGAGTCAACCTTGCCAAGGGGATGCCAGAACCTTTTCTTGAGAAGGGAACAAGAATGTCTTCATGGCTATGGGAAACAGAGGCACAGTGGTCTAGGCTATGACAGTAAAACCTTCCTCCTTCCTTGTGCAGTATCTTACACCCCCTCCTTCCCCACTCCAGTGGATCCCTATGGTGTATGAAGTAGGTGCTAGGGACTATAGGGGTGTCTCTGTTTATAGACGAGGATGAGAAGGGGTGCCAGCCTGCTGTGGGTTACTGGGATAATCCACATCATCCTGGTCCTGTGTCTAGGCTTGCTCATTTTAGTATCTGTGCCCGTTCAGGCCCTCCCTGAGTATACAGTGGACATGAAGAAGGCAGATACATGAAGGGTCATGGGTGCCCACAGGCAGGTGACCCTGAAAGAGATCTGCGGGCCAGGCCAGCTCTGTCTAAGTGTCTCAAGGATTTGTGTGCTTTGGCAGAAGGACTGAAGGAGGGAGCATTTTGGTAATGGGGCTCTGGTTTGTGAGAAGGAGACACGTATACATCCATTGATGTTGGTGAAACCTACCCTATGTGACAGGCCCTCTAAACCTCTAAACCTGAGGAGATTCTCTCAGGGTCACAGACTGAGTGTGGTTGGCATTTGATTGGCAGGCAGAGGAAAAATGCCCATGCTAGCCAAAATAGACGTTTGCTAAGGGGATCCTTGCTAAGGATCCTTGAGTAACACGTCCATAGGCAACCGATCCCATCTCTGTAATGGGGCCCTGCCCGCAGGGTGCTGTTCTTAAGTGAGCTTCTTTGGGAAGGAAATCACAGGGGAAGTTACAAGCCCCACAGTGAGGGTTCCCTGTGGTACAGACTGCCCTGTGTCTTTTGCTGAGTTGCCTTGTGCAGGCAGAGATAGCCGTGTTCCAAGTGATGAGGTCACTGAGCTAGACGTGGGTAGCGCTGGAACCAGCGCCTGAGGCTCCTGAGTCCTGGTGCTGTTTTTATTTGTCACACCATCCCCACCCATGTTCCCTATGAGGTGATGAGTGAACATTTACCAATCCGTTCAGACTCGCTGTCGGGTGGCACAGCTCCCAAGGGAAGCTGAGGTCATGATAATCCCTTGTCTGTCCACAGCACCTAATCATTCACAAAACAATTTCATGACTTGAAATTGATTTTTATAGTATTGGCCTCATTTTACAGATGGGAAAGCTAAGTCTCTGGTAACATAAATGATTTATCCAAGCAAAACTGAGTCTCACGTGGTGGGCAAATATTCTACCTCTGAGCTGCATTGCCATATTTTGGCTTTAAAAATATAATTTTATATCTAGAGGTGTTTTGTTTGCATTCATGTCTGCATATCATAGGTGCACAGTGTTAGGTGAGGCCAGAAGAGGCCATCAGAACCCCCTGGAACTGGAGTTACATGTGATTGTGATCCACTATGTGGGTGCTGGGAATGGAACCTGGGTCCTCTGGAAGAGCAGCAAGTGTTCCTAACCACTGAGCCTTCTCTCCAGCCCAGCTCTTGATTTTTTGAGACAGGGTTTCACTGTTTAGTCCAGGTTGGCCCTGAATCCCTGAATCACCTGCCTCTCAGTTATAAAGTCATAGATTCCTGGCTGCAGACACCTCTGGGGTCATAGATTTCTGGCTGCAGACACCTCTTGTCCCAGTAAAGCTGAATTTAGTGAGAACAAGCAGCTGAAGTTCCCATGGTTCTGTTTCTCCGTGAACTTCAGACAGAGCTGAGCAAGCAGGAAGGGCTCTTTTTCCGTTTCCTTCAGAAATAGGAGACTGGTGTGGCGGTACATGCTTGTGATATCAGCACTGGGGACACTGAGGCAGGAGAATTACTGAAAATTTGAGGCCAACCAATGAATTGTAGACCAGCAAGACCCCGTGTCAAAAAAAAAAATTAAGAGGAATCAAATAATAGATCTGGGGAGATGACTCAGCAATTAAGAGCTCTCACCCTTTCAGAGGACCCGCGTCGAGTTCCCAGAACACACATGATGTGGTTCACAGCATCCTGATACTCTCTCCTGGTCTGCTTGGCACCTGCACTGTGTGTTCACACCCATAAACCAACATATACATATAAATGTTAAGAAAATCTAAGAGAGGAGTAAAACCTATATGTCTTAGTTAGGGTTAGTATTGTGATAAAACATCATGACCGCCGGGCGGTGGTGGCGCACGCCTTTAATCCCAGCACTTGGGAGGCAGAGGCAGGCGGATTTCTGAGTTCGAGAGTTCGAGGCTAGCCTGGTCTACAGAGTGAGTTCCAGGACAGCCAGGGCTACACAGAGAAACCCTGTCTCAGAAAAAAAACCAAAACATCATGACCAAGGAAACTTAGGGAGGAAAGGGTTTAGTCCGCTTACACTTCCACATTGCTGTTCATCATTGAAGGACGTCAGGACAGGAACTCAAACAGGGTAAGATCCTGGAGACAGCAGCTGATGCAGAGGCCATGAAGGGGTGCTACTTACTGGCTTGCTCATCATGACTTGCTCAGCCTGCTTTTTTGTAGGACCCAGGACCACCTGCCCAGGGATGTCACCCCTCACAATGGACTGGACCCTCTGCTATCAATCACTAACTAGAAAAATGCCTCAAAGTCAGATCTTATGGAGGCATTTTCTCATTTGAGGTTCCCTCTTTTCAGATGTCTTGAGCCTATGTGAGGTTGAAAACTAGCCAGGGCACTGTACATCAGTGGTTCTTAACTCTCCTAATGCCATGATCCTTTAATACCCTCATGTTGTGGTGACTCCTAACCATAAGGTTACTTTGTTACTCCTTTGTAACTGTAATCTTGCTACTGTTATGAATTATAATGTAAATGTCTGATCTGCAGAATATCTAATATATGACAACCCCTTCCCCCCCCAGAAGGAGCAGGACCCACAGGTTGAGAACCCCTGGTATATGTCGTCAGCACTGGTGAGACGCTCACACAGACCCATTCTTAAGGAATCAAGCTGTGGGCAACTTAAACTGCTTTCTCCTTTGCAGTTGGTTGCTTTCCAAACACAGACCCTTAGGCTTATGTTAGTTTGCCGGGCTGTCCTAAGCTCAGGTTTCTTTCCATTTCAGGATTGTGTGGTTCAGGCCTCGATGAGGAACCCAAATATGGAGACATTCAAACAGCAGAAGGTAGAGGACTTTTATGACATCGGAGAGGAGCTGGGCAGGTAAGAGATTGCGTGAGAGGTGGAGGGGTGTACATGGATAGACACACTCTTCTCTTAGCCAGTTGGTATTGTGAAGCTGGGCTTGTCTCAGGGCTGTTGGGAGGCTTGCACAATGCCCGAGGTTTGCTCATCCTCATGGGTGACTGCAGATCTTGTCTGTCCCAACAGCAGAGGTGTGCAGCTGGAGGCTGTGCTTTCTATATACTCTAACTGACCACTGAGGGAAGTCTTCGTTATCTGTCACTTTTCCCCCACGAAGCCCACTCTCCAAGGCTGGCTGACATCTGACCTGTTGGTTTTGTTCTTGGTGTTCCGTTGGGATTCTCCACGGTTTCCCAGGATTTTCTTCTTACAGCTGGAATCTTACACCACCATCTGGTGGTGGTGAAGTCATCCTCCCAAAAAGGGATTTGTATTGAGTAACAGCCACACCAGCCTCATCAGGACGTTTCTGGGATCTGAGTTGTGTTTGCTCAGCCCAGAGTAGGGCTGTGCTAACCCTCGTCATCTCAAAGTCACTATTTTGTAAAGGGATTGACTGGATTTTCTGAAGCTTCCCTCTGGACTTCCATTTCTAAGAATGGTTGATATTTAGATGGTATTTTAGTGGTTACAAAACACCAACCCTGAAGTTCTGGTCTCGAAACCACATGGGAGATGGACGTTACTTACCTTCATTCTGGTCTTACAGGTGGGAAACAGTAGAGAAGACTTTAAGGGAGTTTCTCAAAGTTGCTGAGGGCAGCAAGGGACAAAGTCAAGGTTCCAGCTAGTGTGATTTGTCCCTGCATACCTGCCCCGCTTTCTTGTGTGAGCAAGGTTCTTGCATGTTCACATGTTTTCTCAGGGCACTCCATCTCAGCCCTTCACACCCAGCAGAGCAAAACCATGGCCTGTTTAGGGCGCCTATTGGGCTGGACAGGTAAAGCAGGAAGCTTTTTGCTTTCTTTAGAATTGCTGAATTAGCACTAATTCTTATATTCCTTGTTTTAACGGCAGAGTCATGCCAGGGAGCCTTATTCTAAATGAGAGGCAGCAGGGGCATGGGTTAGGAAATAACCCACCTAGCAGGCTGGTTGGGTGGGGAGCGAATATCTGCAGGCCTCAACCTTCTATTGCTGATCTCGAGCCTAGAAAAGAGGTGTGAGAAGGATAGAGGGTAGAGGGTTTGGGGGTGCTCTTCTGGAGCCTGCCTCTAAATGAAAAATCAGGGTCTCTTTGCTGCAGGCCCTCCTGTCCCTTCTCCCTCTAGCACAGGAAACAGTCCCTCCTGGCAGGGATCTGCCTGGGGTGTCTGAGTTGGTGTTCTTGCCTTTGCCTGTGTTCTTTGTCACAGGTACAGTGATGTGTAAGGACCTATATGCATGTGTCCCTCATGGAACTCCAGCCTGGTAGAAGCTTGCTTGACAAAAAGGCCAGAGTGGGACTTAACTGATGTCTGAGAAACTGAGAAGTTTACTGGTTAAGGACCCTGGAAAAGGATCCAGAATTCCTGGGGAATTCTTGTGTCATTTTCTCCTTGCCTTGCCTTTCCACCATCTTGGACATGAGCTATTAGAACTGGGAGACAGTCAGGTTTATAGGCCCTCCCTTGCTGCAGGCATGAAGGCTGCACATGCCTCACAGCCTGGGGTCCTCCATCCCTGAAGGTCGGTAGAGTCTGGGACCTGTGGAGTGGTCAAACACGTTAGGATTTGGCTTGAAGTCCATAAGCTAGAAGGCCATGAAGAATCCTTCCTCCCAGGATCCTTATTTGACCATTGTAACTGAGGGCAAGGCTGAGAAGGGCCCTGCAGGGGACTGTAGAATGGACTAGAATTAGAGCGACTTTGAGGATAGCCACATAGATTTTTGGTGGGGTAAGAGGTGCTGGGGGACCCTGTCCAGGATTCTGGTCTAAGGACCTACTGTGTGCCAGGCATGGCTGAAAGCAGTAGTAAGTAAAACATGTGTCCTGTCTTCTTGCAGTCTGTGATTTATAAGTGCAGAGAGGCACCAACAGAAGGATTTGCAGAGGATGAGTCACGGGCAGGTCAGATATGAAGGGAGAGGACAAGGTGCTTTGAGGGAGAAGATCGGGAGATATATTGAAAATGCATCAGTGGGAAAGGCTGCTCCGAGCTCTGGCTTCCAAGCTGAGTTGTACTTGGTTGTACACACTTTCGCTCTGGCCTGCTCACGATGCTGGAGGTTGTCTGCTGTTTCTAGAGCGTTTAGAGAAATGCTAGTTTGGCCTTCCTAACTACCAGTGGGGAAGCACAGGGGACTACTGATTGGCTCATAAAGAGAATCCCATGTAATCCATTGTTTCCTATGAAGCTCAGACCGGTGGCTTGCCCAAGGTCACAAAGTGTATGAAGGTAGGGACTGGTGATCAAGTTTGGGGTCCCAGCCTCGAAGGAACATAAAGACCCACAAACACAAAACCATTTTCCTTTATTTGAATGCTTCTGGGGAGTGGGAGAGGATATAAGGCAGGGGAGTTGGTTCCTTTTTCCTTTTCTGTTTGGCTTTGAGAGTAGGTGTTTGGGGCCAAATCTAGCAACATAATAAGACTTCTGTGTCTCAAAACAAACAGCCAGGTGTGTGACAGACACCCTAATCTCCATGCTTGGGAAGTAGCAGAAGGCGGGGGGGGGGGGGGCCCCCTTCTGTGTGTTGGAAATCAACTGCCAGTTATCTGGTAAGACCCTGTCTCAAAAACAAACAAAAATCAAACAACACCCCTCCCCCCACAACAACAACAACAAAAACACACTCAATCATCAGCTAGTTTTATTTCTCTGTCTTTCCTTTAACTTGTCGAGGCTGTTTCTCACTCTCGTACACACCCCTCCTCCATTGTGTCTACTTGTGCACGGAGTTCACATTCCTTCAAGAGCTAAGGAGGCCCAGACAGCAAAGAGGGACAGGCGGCTCAGGGAGAGGCCAGGCCTGAGATTAGGAGTATCTCTCGTTTGTTTGTGTTGGGCTCTTTGATGTCAGGTAATATCTGGTTTCCTATCTCAGGCATCCGACCACACTGAAACTAAGGCCAGACATCTACCCAACTTCTGTGACTTGTTTCTGCCCTTGCTGTCCCTCCCCCACACTCTTAAAAACTATACTTTTAGGGGGCTGGAGAGATGGCTCAGAGGTTAAGAGCTCTGGCTGCTCTTCCAAAAGACCTGAGTTCAATTCCCAGCACCACCAGGCAGCTCACTACTATCTGCTATGTCGGTTCCAGGGAATCTGATATATATCTTCTTCTGGATTCCATGGCACTGGGCATGTATCTGATGCACAGACATACATACATCCAGAACATCCACACATATGAAAAAATTATACTTTTTTTATTGAGATCCAAATTAGTTGCTATCTCCTTATAGCTTTGCTATGACATCTCATACTCTTCCTAAAGAATTAATTAGCGGGCTGGTGAGATGGCTCAGTGGTTAAGAGCACTGACTGCTCTTCCAGAAGTCATGAGTTCAAATCCCAGCAACCACATGGTGTCTCACAACCATCTGTAATGAGATCTGATGCCCTCTTGTGGGGTGTCTGAAGACAGCTACAGTGTACTTACAAATAATAAATAAATAAATTTTAAAAAAGAATTAATCAGCTTTTATTCTAGACCCCTGCGTCTATTACATTAAACCATATTACACCAGAGTGTTTCCCCTTTGGACTGGAGCTCCTCCACCTGCCACCCGGGCTTCTGGGTACTTAAGCCTTTAACCCATCAGTCTCCATGTCCACTGTGGTGTTCAGCCCTGTCCTTTTACACTCGGTAAGTTCTCAGCACCCACTGACACCTATAATTAAGTGCAGAGCTATCTGGAAGCTGCTTGGAGTTAAATGGGAAGTAGACGGCCTCCGTCACACCCTGCTCTCATAAGGCCTGGAATTCAGACAGAGTGGAAAACAGAACACAAAGACACCACCCTCCACAGAGCACTCACTGCTAACTCTTCATTAAAAAAGATTTACCTATTTATTTATTTATTTATTTATTTATTTGTGTGTGTGTGTGTGTGTGTGTGTGTGTGTGTGTGATCATGGCTCTGTGTACATACATGCAGATGCCATGGAGACCAGAAGCATCAGATCCCTTACAGCTGGAGTTACAAGAGTTTGTGAGCTAGTCAGTACTAGGTACTGAACTCAGGTCTTCTGGCATAGCAGTACACAATTTTAACCTGAAGCCATCTCTCCAGTCCTACTGAATTATTTAATTACATTTTTCTGGGTATGTATGTGTACTGTATTTAACTCTCACATCACCATGGGATGCAGAGACTATTCCAGTCCTGCAGATGAAGCAGCTCAGCCCCTGAAGCCTTGAGTAACTACCTCAAGGAACAGATCTGTGAAGTCAAGAGACACAACAAACCTTAGAGGAAGTCCAGGCTGAAAATCAGGGACTTTCTCTAGCCAGAACTCCGTCCCCAGCCCTGATCTGGGACTTTTGTGTTGGTATTTCCTGTCCTCTGGTAATGTGGAGTGACTGGCTCATGTCAAGGCTCAGTACAAGGGGACTCAGTGTTCTCATTTAACAGTTGAGGCAAACAAGGGAAGGGAAGATATATATTTATGGTCACGCAGTCTGACGAGGACAACCAGGACTCAATTCTAGGCCTCTCACTTTGGGAAGGTCATGTTCTTTTTAGATTCATTTATTTCACCTTTTGTGTATGAGTGTACACGTGAGTTCATGGGCTCCGTGTAGACATGCTTGGTGTTGGCCTCAAGGAAGCCTTCTAGGCTATAGCTGAGCCCTAGACCATAAGCCAGCAGCTTCTATGAGGTGTGTGTCCATGCGTGCCTGTAGAGGTATGGGTTCCCATCTGTGCTTTAGGCTATATCTCAGGTACCTATTGTATATTAGACATTGTCACAGCACAGGAGAGTTAGGGGTGAGTTCTTGTCCCATAGAGCTGAAGGCTCAACTTGGGCCCAGGAATACTCTGAAAAGCAAGTGAAATGATCCTATGAACTAGACAGATCATGTGCTAATGGAGGGACCCCGAAAACATATACCAGGACTTCAGACAAGGGAGCTACAGCTTTGGGAGCGGCACCTTCTCACGATTTAGTCCTAGAGCAGATGGTAAGGGATATTTACAGAGAGGGTTGTGTCAGGACTCAGGAGTGGGGGGCCTGGGCTTGGATGAAAGAGCCGAGAAGGGTGAAAAACTCCAGCTGCTTACAGAGCCCTGGATGACAGAAGTCCTGGATGAGGGAATGGGGGGGTGCCTGTTCATCACCCATTGTAAGGAAAACAAAGCACAAAGCCACTCAAACAAAGTGGCTGCACGGAGCCTGCTTCAGTCAGTGGGAAGCTCAGTGTGCATGAAAATTGTTCCCCCTGATGGGCGGTCCATGGAGCCATCATCTCCCCAGGATTTGTGGATGTCTTTAGTTGCTATTTGTTTCTTCTCTCTCTCTCTCTCTCTCTCTGTGTGTGTGTGTGTGTGTGTGCGCGCGTATACCTGTAGAGACCAGAAGAGGGCATCAGATCTCTTGGAATTCGAGTTACAGGCAGTTGTGTGCTAGCTGCCTGTTGTAGGTGCTGGGAACCAAACTCTGGTCCTCTGCAAGAACAGTTAAGTGCTCTTAACCACTGAGCCATCTCTCTAGCATTAATTTATTTATTTACCTATCCGTGCCTGTGAGCATGGGAATGGAGGGTGTGCCGTGCCCTACATACATACGTCTGTGTCTATGTGTGGAAGTCAGAGAACAACTTGTGGAAGTCGGCTCTCTCCTTCTACCAGGTGGATATCAGGGAGTCGACAGGCTTGGGGATAAGTTCCTTTACTGCTTGAGTCATCTTACTGGCCCTAGATATCCCAACATTTAGCATCTTTTTAGCCCATTTCTTCCTTCTCTGTCTGCCTTCATTCTTTTTAAGACTATAGACATTTCTGTCCATCTTTGTTTCTGAGCCATTTGAAAGTGGTTGCAGACATAAACATAATGTCTCTTCATCCCATGACACTTCATTATGTATTTCCTAAGGACACGGACCTTCTCTTTTATCACCAGGACATTTAATACTATAAGCAGTCACTTTTATTCTAATTATATTAACATTTGTGTGTGTGTGTGTTTGTTGTTGTTGTTGTTTTGTAGTGATGTTGATAGACTATCTTACTATATAGCCCAGGCTTGCTGTGAATTTGCCGTCTAACTCAGGTTGGTGTCCAACTGACACTCCTTTCGCCTCTGTTTTCAGGTACCTGTCACCATGCCTGACTCTCCTAGTCTTTAGTATTTTTCTTCCTCTCTTTTTTTTTTCCCCCTTGCTTGAGACAGGATCTCATATATCCCAGGCTAGCCTTGAACTTGCTATTATAGCTGAGGATGACCCTGACTTTCTGATCCTTCTGCGTCCATTGCTTCCTAAGTGGTGGGTTAGTGCATGCCTGGCTTATGTGGTGCTGGGGATAGAACCCCCAGCTTTGTGCATGGTAGGCAAACACCCTGCCAACTGAGCCACCTGCCACCCCCATTCGTGTCCCTTGTAGGTTTTTCTCTGACTTTAAAGACCCAGTAGAGGACCGTGTGTAGCATTTTGTTGCCACAGCTCTGGAGCCATCTTTAATCTTGAATGGTGCCCTGTGTGATAATGGTATTTTTTAAAAAAGAAAAAAACTGGCCTTTTAAAAAGTAAGTATAGATTGGTTAACTTCATCCTGTTCTCTTCCTTAAACATCAATTAGCATTTCTGTTTTTTTTTTTCTAGCGTGCTAATAAGAGTGTTTCTGTGAATTCGTTTGTGCACAGTCCTCTCTTGGCATTGTTTCTGTTGGGTGTGTTCCCAGAGGTGACATACCAAGGCGAGGGTTACCACTGATTTGATTAAAGGTTGAATGGACAAATACTAAGCAGTGCGTCTCCAGCAAGTGTGTGTTCCTTGTGGCTTTGGCAACGCTCACTCCTTTACTCCTTGGTGTGCGTGTGTGTGTGTGTGTGTGTGTGTGTGTGTATGTAGGTATGTTAAGATTTTTCCACTGGGAATTTCAAGTAGTAAAAACTTTGTTTACTTTCCCCTTAACCTTAGCCTTTATTGTCTTTGTTTCTTTACTTTTCCCTCTATAGTATTTCTGTCTCATTCCATTCCATTTCATGGATGATGTGAAGTTCTAGCTACAGCAAGGAAGGTAGGGGGACATA
This sequence comes from Grammomys surdaster, assembly GCF_004785775.1. NCBI lineage: Eukaryota > Metazoa > Chordata > Mammalia > Rodentia > Muridae > Grammomys > Grammomys surdaster. Next base: position 134,658 of record NW_021604856.1, read on the forward strand.
CAGTTTGTTCTATTTCACATATGATGAAAGCAAGAGACTCCACTGACCCAGGCCAGCGGGGACAAAGGGCAGATCTGGGCACAGATGGGTGACGCTTCCTCTTCCAGTTGTAGAAAGGATGTGTGGTCCTGGGGCGTCCAGGATGCTGCACTAGGGTTCTGGTTGGAAGCATGCAGAGTGCCGTTGGAAGAGCTGGTGCTTGAGATAGGGGTGCTTTTGAAAGGAAACAGGAGTGAGCTCTTATTCTCCCCGTTGCTAGGGAAACCAGAGTTGGGGCTCTGAGGCCCCCCATCAACTCATCTGGAGTAAAGCACCCAGGACTCTTAGGCAGTGCAGGTGGGAGGTGCTGCCAGGCTCTGCCATCCAGGGCCTCCCACAAAGGGACAGTTACAGCCTCAGCCTCTTCATATTGCCCAGTCCCAACGTCGACTTTTGAACTTTAGGATTTTATTCCACATTGTCTAGTCCAGGGGACAGAAAACTACAGTCCTACATGGAAAATATGAGTTGACTTGTGTGTGACAGGCCCCGAAGCTTATTAGGTGGACTGGCTAGCTTTGTGTGTCAGAGTGACACAAGCTAGAGTCATCAGAGAGGAAGGAGCCTCGGTTGAAGGACTGCCTCCATGAGATCCAGCTGGAAGGCATTTTCTCATCCTCTGCTAGAAAAGCAAGTTCAAGGCTAGCCTGGGATCACTGGGCGAAGGCCCAGATGATGTCATCCCTGAGCATTCTGGATTCTATAAGAAAGCAGGCTGAACAAGCCATGTGAAGCAAGCCAGTAAGCAGCACCCCTCCATGGCCTCTGGATCAGCTCCTGCTTCCAGGATTCTGCTCTGCTTGAGTTTCTGTCCTGACTTCCTCCGGTGATGAATATTGATGTGGAAGTGTCAGCTGAATTAATCACTTTCCTTCCCAACTTGCTTCACAGTCTTGGTGTTACATCACAGCAATAGAAACCCTGACTAAGACGTTAGGATAGGTTGTTTCGCTTTTGTTTTTGTTTTATTTAAAAAAAAATGTGTGTGTGTGTGTGTGTGTGTGTGTGTGTGAGAGAGAGAGAGAGAGAGAGAGAGAGAGAGAGAGAGAGAGGGAGAGGGAGAGAGACAAAGTCTTTTACTGCCTCTTGTGAGCCGAGAGTAAAAGGTATAGGCCACTATGCCCAGCTAGGAGAGGTTTTACAAGTGAACTTTTCCAGTGTATTTGATGGCAGGGAACTCAAACCTAGAACCCTAAGCAAGCAAAATGGTGTCTGTATTCCCATATCTATCCGAGGACTGACATTATTTTTAAAAAAATTCTCAATTATTCAGTATATGTTGAACTACAACACTTCAAAACTTGCAGAAAATTTGCTTTTCCCCATGTTATATAATACCCAGATAATCATGTGAATTTTGCTTTTTGGTTCCCAGTCCCTCAAATATTTACCATTTGGCTCTTTGCTGAGAAAAATATGCCTCCTGTTCCTCTTCAGGAGAGCTGTTTACACAGTAGGACTCCTTAAAGTGGACACCCGAGGAGGAGAAGGAACCAGCGTATAAATAGGTCTCCGTGAAAGGGGAAGAGGCATAAGAGGCGCCCAGGCCCCCTGCTCTCCTGTGCCCCTCACCACCCACACAGGTCCTCAGGCACTCAGTGCTCATAGAAGCCTTCTTTTCAGAACCATGGGGCACCCAGGTGAATCCTGCCATTTTCAGAGGCAAAAAGAAGGGAGAGAGCCTGGGGTACCAGAGACTGTCCTCTCTGGATTCTGCTCTGCACTAGGCACAGGCCTAATGGTCTGCCTTAATCCTTGCAGCCAATTGGAGTGCTATGAATTCTTTCTTTGTTATAGTTGAGGAAGCAGAGGCTTAGAGAACTTAACCAACCAGCCACCATGAGTCAGAGCTGGGATTTGCTGATGACACCTGACTCTCTGGTCCAGGGCTCCCTTTAAGGTACCGAGTTGGCTAGGGTTTTCTTTCTGCCTGTGACCCCCAGAGCCCTCCAGAAAACAGATTCAATCAGTGCCTTTGACAGTTTACTGGATATCTGCTGAGAGTCTCCTTGTCCATTTTATGGCTGGGATAGCTTCCCGTCATGCCTCTATGACAGCATCTAACCTGAAGCTCTGGTACCCTAATCTTGAATCCTGAGCTGCTGGATTGTAGTAGGCTGGGCACAGGGCCTGGAGTATGACAAAATGACCTTCTGTCTTTAGGTCATTTGTGCTTAGCACTTCAGAGGGAAACTGCAAGCAGAGAGAAAGGAGACCACGGTTGACGTGGTTCTTTCTGGGTAGTGTGTGGCATTCTTACCAGTCTGTGCTTTGGAGGTGCCTGGGCTGGGAGACGGACAAGGAGGTGAAAGCAACTGAGTCCCGCTCAGGAGGACAGCTCAGGGCCAGACCCCAAAGGGCCCATCCTAACAGCACAAGCCTTGAACTGTGGAGTCACCAAGTCCACACAGGATTCTTGCTCAGCCATTGTGAAATGTTTGCTGTGAACAGCTTGGCTCTCATAGGCTGTGTTTATTTGGTCACTGATTCACAGGGCTGTCAAAACCCCACACCTCTGTGTTTTGTGGGTTTTTTTTTTTTTTAATCTCCATCCTTTAAGATCCAATGTCCAAATAAAAATCAACATTCCTGGCCTGGTAGCACACGCCTTTAATCCCAGCACTTGGGAGGCAGAGGCAGGCAGCTCTCTTGAGTTTGAGGCCAGCTTGGTCTACACAGTGAATTTCAAGCCAGCCAGGGCCACACAGTGAGTCCCTGTCTCATAAATAGTGGTGGCAGCAGCAGTGCTGGCGGTGGTGCTGGCGGTGGTGATGGCGATTTAGGTGATGAGTGTGTAGAAGGGGTTCTGGAGAGGTGACTCAGCAGTTGAGTTCTTACAGCTTGCAGAGAACCTGGGTTTGGTTCCCAGTGCCCAGCCAGTAGCTTATAACTGCCTTTAATTCCAGTTCCAGGGGATCAGACATCTTCTTCTGGCTTCCATATGTATCAGACATGCACATGGCACATACATACAGGCATTTATACATACACATAAAATAAAAATAAAAACCTTTTTTTTTTCCTTTAAAAAACATTCTTTTTCAGGGCACCAGGAAGTCTGGTTGCCTGATCTAGCCCTTCAAAGGCCCCCAGGGAGTTGCTTCCCCCTCCACAGCCAGGCTCTCAGAGCTAGGGGCACCACCTTCTTATAGACAAGGCTACTCTTTCTCTGTGACCTAACCCAGCAGGGACCAAGGGCCCAATCTGTATCTACCCTTCATCTCTGAGAGGGCTGCAGGAGCAACTGAATTTCAGTCCATGATCAGAGGTGCTGAGAAGAAAGTACAGAGAAGACAGTAGCTTCCGGTGGGGTGACAGACATCTCTGATCATGTGACTTGTGCTCTCTGCCATGCTGCCATTGGCATTTCTTGTACTTATCACCCAAGAGAGATGGCCCATCCTTCCACAATTGGACAGTTGGACTCTGCTGTTATATCTTCTCCCTGGGTGGGCACTGTATCTTTTCTTTTGTTTTTTGGTTTCTGGTTTGTCTTTTATTTTTGAGTCAGGGTTTCACAGTGTCATCCAGACTGGCCTTAAATTCGTGATTCTCCTGCCTCTGTTTCCTACATGAGGTTACAGGCATGTGTCACCATACCCAGTAACTTCTTTTGTAGATTCAAAAGTACAAGAAATTTTTTCTCCAAAACCAGTTCTCAGACCTGGGAGATAGCTGTCAGTAAAGTGCTTATCAGGCAAGGTGGGTGGCCCCTGAGGAACATGACTAAGTATTGGTGTCTAGTCAGCATGTGCGTGCAAACACGCACACACACGCATGCATGCACACACCACCACTATCACCACCACAACAATAGTAACCCCAGCAGAACAGACAGTAGAATCGATTGTACCCATCTTACAGATAAGAAAACAAAGGTACAAAGGTCCAGTCTCTGCCCTGAAGAAGAGAAGACATGTGAGTGGAGAAAAGACACCAACACAGATCTGAGCAGCGCTCTTGAAATGATTCCTGAGAGGACAATGTTTAAAAGTCCATCTTGGGCTGGAGAGCTGGCTCAGCAAGTAAGAGCACTTCCTGTTCGTACAGCGAGCTGACCTGGGTTCCATTCCTAGTACTCATCTGGTGGCTCACAACTGTCTGTAACTCCAGTTCTGGGATTTGATGACCTCTTTTGGCTGCCAGAGACATTATACATGTATACATAGGGAAAATGCTCACTCACATAAAATAAAAAGAAATACATCTTTAAAAGCTGTCTTAAAGCAGGATACCTACAGTAATTGTTGAGCTTGGAATCATGACTGACATGTGAACCCTAATTGGGGTTCCTCTGGAGTCTGTGCATGCCCCTATAAGATTTCCTGCTGGTTAGGAAGGTCTCCAGGCCCCATGTTAGAGGCACTGGATCTATCTCTCTCTTCCACAGTTTCCAGAGTCCCTTCCCTCTGGGAAATTTGTTTGCTAGGTTGTATCTGTGAGACAGCTAAGCTGTCATCTCTAGCATGTGGTCAAGAATTGGTCCTTTAAGGTCAAGGGTCGAAACTTGGGTGTGCATTACTGCTGGTGGCCTGTGTGAGTTTGGGCAAGTTGCTTGGGTACTCAGACCCTTGGTTTTTATCGTGTGTGAATAAGAAAGGCGATGTGTGCTGTGTATTTTATCAGGTCAAGATTTGAACCCCGTCCTCTTCTGAGGACTGTATGAAGTTATGGCTGAAACATGATGGTTGTCATCTGTATTCACACATCTGAACCACAAATTTCAAACACACATGCATGGAAGAGTTTAGGTTTAGAAGTCTGGGATGGTGCTTGCTTCTGTATAGAATATAGAATTGTACAGAGTCAGTTCTTCAGATGGTCCTTGAGACACACAGTAGGCTCTCTGGGATGTTGGTTTATTCTTTTCTTTTCTTCATTAAAGAAGTTTCTTTATCTGTTTTCTCTTACTTGTCTTGGCTATGTTAATTTATTTACAATGGATGCCTTTTGGGCTCTGTTCTTTCCCACTGTGTGTGTGTGTGTGTGTGTTTGTGTGTATGTGTGTGTGTATTTATGTGGATGTACACGTTATGTATGTATGTATGTATGTATATGTATGTGTTCATGAGTATATATATATGTGTGTGTGTGCATGCATATGTTCATGTGTATATATGTAGATGTGTGTGCACATGTGTGTATATGTGTGTGCATGAGCATGTGCACTTGATCGTGTACATATGTGTATGTGTGTGTGCATGCATACACATTGGAGGTCAGAGGACAACCTTTAATGTTGGTTCTTACCCTTCACCTCTTTTGAGAGGTGGTGGTGTTTGCCACTGTTCCTGTGTGCCCCAGTCTAGCTGGTGCATGAGCCTCTGGGGGATTCTGTTTCCGCTCCCTATCTAGCTGTAGGCTAGGGTTAGAGACATGTCCTACTGTGTGGCTTCTGGTGGTCTGAGCTCAGGTCTCACCTTAGCTGACAAGTGTTTTTACCCAGTGAGCCATTTCCCTGGCTTAACCTAACGCTTTGAGGAAAATAACCTTTGACTGGAGGAAGAACGTTGACTAATTAATTGTCCACAATTGCAGGGTTGCTCCTTTATCGTCTCCGTAAGTTTGCCTAATGCCTAGCACCATCAAGACTTGCTGACTCATGTTAAGTTTGACTATCGTGTTGATAGTTATCCTTGTAAATCTGCTTTAGCCCCAGGACCCATGTCTCTAATGGGTTTACTTCCTTCAGTTGCCACCTCAGTTTGCTCTTTGCAGGGCAGGGGTCTTGGCCATGTCTTCCTGTACAGCATCTAAGACAGTGTCGGGAGAAAATGGCTGCTAGACTGTAGGAGACGACTCAGCTAGCCTACCCTCTCACCCATTCACTCTCTAATAGTTCTCTCTGCAGCGGCTCTGCCAGAGGCTTTTATCGGATCGTTCTTCTTCTGCTGATCCTCCGCTCTTATCTCTCCTCTTGTCTTTTTCCTAATGTCTCTCAGCCCTTGTTCTTTATAAATACCTCCTTTCCCTCTGAGACCTTCACCTGGGTTCCTCTTCCCAGCCCCATTCGATTCAGAGCCCCTAGAGTTTGTTTCATAGATCCCTGTCTTAAGCAGCGTGTTTCTAGGGTGCAGATTGCATTCCAAGTTAGACTGTGAACCTTTTAAAGATGGGGTCAAGTGTTAGTCTTAGTGTCCTTGGTACGTCTAGTAGGTAGCTGGATCTATTTGCATTAGGCGTTCAATGCACACAGGCTGCCACAGTCACAGGCTGTTTCTAGCCATTGCTGAGCTCCTGAGGGCTATGAATTTGTGTCTGTACCAAAGAGAAGGTAAAGGTGCATCCTGGGTGGCATTTCATCAAGGCTTTGTTCCACGACCTTTGTTTTCTTGTCAGGGTAAGACAGAGCCAAGGGACAAGCATGTGTATCTGTTTGACATCCTCTGTCTATTTAGAATATTTACTTGTGTACTTTGTAGTGTCCCAGGGTCATCCTGCATTGCAACATCTTTTTGCACTGGTGTGGGCCTGGTGACCCTTGTCCTGACTTGTTTCTTTAACTCTAGGTGGAGCCAGGTTCTTTGGACGCAGCAAGAAGCACCTTCTCTCAGGAAGGTGTGGTTCTAGGGGGGCTCCCTTTGTAGGCAGGGCCTGGTCCCACCTGAGTAGGAAGAAGAGGAGGAATCCTGTTGCTATGGAAACTCCAGATCAGGGTTGGGGCTTTCTTGGGGCTTTCCAAGGATTAGAAGAATAGAAAGACTCATCTGTACTCTCTGGACCATTAGCTATAGAGTTGGAGTGAAGAACTTGGTTCAGATACCAGTTTACCAACCAGTATGTTGTGTATCCTTGACGTGGTACTCTCCCTTTGGGTCCTGTGGCATTTTTGTGGCAGAGGCAGGATCTGAGTACCAGTCTCCTCATCGAGGTTCTGTGGTGTCTCCACTCCTTCATAGAAATGTTTTGCATGTTTGGCGTCACAAAAAGTCACCTTTCCTTTTAACTTGTCCCCTTTTCTTCCCAAGGTGCCCTTGAGAAAAGGATCTTATTCCAGAGCCCTGTTGTGGGAGGACTCTTCCCAAACCATGACCTTCCTGCTTTTCCTTTCTGTTGGTTTATTTTCTTTAGGTCTTAGACTTTAGATTATCCGATGGATATATTTCTTGACAGTCTTCGGGGAGAGATGGGCAGACTGGTGTTGCCTTGGGGGAGGCATCTTTGCATCGTTGGTGCATAATTCAAATAAGAGTGAGGCGCTGGCTAGCTGTCACTTTGGATAAAGGTGCTTACCATTGAGCCTGAAGACCTGAGTTCAATCCTCAGGACCTATGTGGTGGAAGGAGAGAACCAACACCTGAAAGTTGTTCTCTGACTTCAGCATGGATGTTGTGGCATGTGTAAGGCCATACACAAAAAATAAAAAAAAAACCCAAACATTAAAAAGAAGAAAAAAACCCTAAAAGATGACTATTTAATGCCAACTGGAGAACTGAGGGTGTCATGGTATCACTTAATCATTATTTCAAGAGACTGGGCCACTCCGGGAAGACCCGTGTGAGAAACGGATTCTCTCAAAAAAATTGGCCGGGCAGTGGTGGCGCACGCCTTTAATCCCAGCACTTGGGAGGCAGAGGCAGGAGGATTTCTGAGTTCGAGGCCAGCCTGGTCTACAGAGTGAGTTCCAGGACAGCCTGGGCTACACAGAGAAAGCCTATCTCGAAAAAAAAAAAAAAAGAAAAAAAAAAGAAAAAAAAAAGGAAAAAAAAACAACTCGGCCTAAGTTTCAGCTCTAGTGAGTTATATTCTGTCGCCTTCCCAGCTATTCCTTCATGGACTCCATGAGATAAGAGAACAGAGAGTGTTAACGTAGAGGAGAGAGTCCTGGCTTTGGTTCTGGACCACATGTGCGTAGGCCGGCCCTTTCCCTCAGAGGAATCAGTCCCCTCCCCCATCTCACTATGTAGACCAGAGTGGCCTTGAACTCACACCCGTCCACCTGCCTCTACCTCTTGAGTATGCCGTCAAGCTCCCTTAGTGCCTCTATTTTTGAAGTTCTCTAGCACTCCTGTCTGACCATGTGAAGCATCCTCGCTGGCCAGCAGCCACCGGCTCAGAGAGGCTAGATACATTCCCCTGGTGCTGTGGCCTGTGGTACAGTAAAGCCTCGGGTGCCACCAAGCCTGCTGCGACTGCTGTGATTAGACAAGGTGACTTGGCACCATGTCTGTGACCAGTGCCTGTTTTAGCAACGTGGTAAATATTGACTCTGTGGTGTGAACGTGGACAGGAGAGATGACTGCATTAACTCATTCAGAGGGGAGAAGTTCACCCACCCCTGATAACAGGAGATGGAGTTATGCAACTGCAAGGTTCCCTTCCCCAACAAATATGTTGTTCAGGAGTGGAGAGAATAGGAAAAAACAGGAAAGCCTTCCATGTACCGTCAGTGGCCGGCTGGCTCTCTGATTCATTTGTTAGTTCTAAAAGGAACGTCATACAGAGAAACAATACACAATCACAGAGGAAAATATCATACACGTTTCCCACTTGCTTTTTAAAAATTACACTTGTTTATTTGCACACATATGCTTGCCACAGTGCGTGTGGAGGTCAGAGGACAACTTGCAGGAGTCAGTTCTCTCCATGTCTGTCCTCAGGATCAAACTCATGCCCTCAGGCTTGTCCAAAGCACTTTTACCCATAAGCACCTTTGCTGGCAGAGCTGTTCACTAGCCATTTCCCAGGCTTTTATGTTGTCTATGACGATCACACCATATCTTTTATTTGTTTTTGTTTTTATTTTTATTTTTTGAGACAGAGTATCTTGGAACTCACTCTATATAGACCAGGTTGGCCTCGAACTCACAGAGATCTGCCTGCCTCTGCCTCCTGAGTGCTACTGGGATTAAAGTCACGCACCACCATGCTTGGTTTATGTAGTATCTTTTATAATTGGAAATGAAATTGCATTTTTCTTCCAAAGTGTCTGAAGGATCTTTCGGAATCATCTGGGTATCTTTGCATCTTGCACTGTAGGATCACAGCTGCCAAAAACAAAGTCTGTGTAACAGAACCTAATCTCAGTATGTCTGTCTGCCGATCTGTAACCATAAAAGCAGAGTGTGGTAGGAAAAAGAATTCCAGTCCTGTCAGATTTCAGGATCGCTTTCTATGTCAACAGTCATTCAGTTGCTTTGAGTACTTCCTGGTTGCCAGGCCTGTCCTCCATCAGGTCGCAGGGCTGGGGACCCAGCACACTGGGCAGTGGTTACTTGAGAACTAGAGGTGGGAGGAGCAAGAGATGGAGGCGGGCCCAGGCCATGGAAACTGGAGAACTGGGGTGAGGGTTAGGACTGGGAGTAGCATTAGGGTAATTATCACTGATTGAGTGCTAGCATTGTTCCAGGAGCCTTCTGTGCTGTTACTAACCCCACAGAGAATTGGTAGGATCGGCTCCAGCTACCTTCTAGGGAAGCGGGTACCTGGGCCAGGGCAGTCAGTTCTCTAAGGCAATAGAGCAGGTCAACAGACTACATAGCTTTTGCCCCTTCTGTCAGGCCATGCTGACAGAACCATGTCACATGATTCACAGTTTGCACGAAAGAATCTACCAAATGAACATGTACAGTCCCTATCTGGGTTGAGGACCTGCAGAGGGAGAGGCAGCCCTCCCCAACTGTAAGACATGGGTGGACTGCAAATGTGTGGCAGCGGAACCCAGGGCTGGGTGTATGTGTCAGCCCTCAGCTGTGGGACAACTCTAGTGGGCCAGTTGGCTTAGACTGTGAGGCTTTAAGAACCGTAGGATAGGGGGCTGGGGAGATGGCTTAGTGGTTAAGAGCACTGACTGCACTTCCAGAGGTCCTGAGTTCAAATCCCAGCAACCACATGGTGGCTCACAACCATCTGTAATGAGATCTGATGCCCTCTTCTGGTGTGTCTGAAGACAGCTTCATATATAATAAATAAGTAAATCTTTAAAAAAAACAAAAACAAAAAAACAGAACCGTAGGATAGATGACCTTTTTTGAGGAACCTGTTGGCCAGCATGGAGGTCCTTCATTTGGTGACTATGTCGGTTTGTTTGTGAGTAGGGAGCTGGCATGTAGGGGGGGCTGTATCAAAGCTCTGAGATGAGGAGATGTTAGTTTGTTGGCCTTCCTTGTACCTGGTTGACTAAACCACCAAAGGGTTTTAAGGTTGTTTAGCTTTTTAGTTGTTTTAGTCAAGCTTGTATCGGAGACTGAGGAAGTCATTGACTCTGGTTCCACAGTACCTGTCTCAGATGAGGGGCCTTACCCTGAGAAATCTCCTGTCTGCACACTGTAAGTGGAAAGTGCTTGTCCCCAGATAAGGGCCTGACTTCCCAGAGTGCCTCGGAGTCTGCTCTTATCATGTAAAGTCAGTTTCCACTTAGTTCATAGTCTTTGGAGGAAGGATTTGTGTTTTGGGGGGAGGGGCGTTTGTTGTTTGTTTTAACCTGAGTGGCTAAGTTGATTAGAACCCACCAGCACTCATAAAAAAAAAAAAAAAAAAAAACGGCTTATTCCACGGTAAGGATATTTTGAGCTGTGGCTGGAATATTTTTGGTTTTCTGGTAAAGCCACATAGAAGTTTGTAATTTGATGTTGGGAAGATTTTAAAGTCAGAAACAAACAAACAAACAAACAAAACAACAGAAAGGAGCTGTGGTGTTTGCATTCTCCCTGAGGCTGCAGGCCTGGGTTCTAGCTTTTTACCTGGCGGGGGTTGTTGGAGGGAAGGAGGAGCCTGCCTTTGATGGAGGGCTGACAGAACACGTGTACAAGTGCTGTCTCAGTCAGATCTTTCTTCTGCATTTGTAGAAGGGCTCAGAGAGACTAAGGTCACAGTCACACGCCTATAGAAGAGTGGTGTCAGAGTCCAGCCAGGCTTTCTGTCTGGATCAGAAGTAAAGCGGGAAACTTTGGGTTCATTTTAAGGTGTTGGCTTGCTCAGGTAGTGGGATGTGAGCCCTCTGCACACAGTCAGGTGTGATAACTGGGCCAGGCTCAGCAGGACCAACAGTTTGGGGCCAGTGTGGCACTTTGCCTTCTAAGACCTTTTTGTTCCTGCTGCTGCTGCTATTGCTGCAACTGCTGTTTGGTTTTCACTCGCTCCCTGAAGCAGTGAGGTGGAGAGAGAAGTATTAGCTCCACTTTACAGAGGTGGGAGATAGTGTCTTAGAGTGACTCAATATGTACTTGTTATTCACAAAACAAATATGTATCGGACACCCGTTGGGGACCTAGGTCACAGCTAGTGACTGGGGCAGAAGGGATTTGAAGGTAAACAAGAGTGAACACAGTAGGTATGCGTGCTGGTTCATTTTTATTGTCAACTTGACACCGCCTAGAGCCACCTGGGAAGAGGGAGCCTGGTTTGAGGAATTGCTAGATCAGATTGGCCTGTCTTGACTGATGTGAGAGGATCCAGTCCATTGCAGGCAGCACTGTCTCTAGGCAGGGGGATTTCAGTTGTATGAGAAAACTAGATGCAGTTGAACCAGTGAGCATACCAGTAAGCAGCCTTCCTCCATGGTTCTGCTTTGGGTTGTGGCCTTGAATTCCTGCCCCAACTTCTCTCAATGAAGGACTATGACCTGGAAATGTTAAGATGAAATAAACCCTTTCCTATCCCAAGTTGCTGTGACTCGTGGTGTTTATCCCAGAAAGAGAAAGTAAACTAGAACAGGGTTCAATGTCTGCTGAGTGAGGCTCCTGGAGAGGAGCCATACTGTGTAACTGTTTGTTTACCGTAGCATCAAAACTAAGACGACTCTGGCCATTGCTGCAGGGTACTTTTGTTATGGTATAAATGATGGCAATAATAATTGCCAGCACTTATTATGGTCTACTGCATAGAAGACATAGGATGGATATGTACTATATCTGATTGTCATAGGACCCTGTGAGGCAGCAGTCGTTGGTCTTATTTGACAGAAGAGATGCAACTCATGTTCTAAGTCACCCTAGGGTTAAAGCTGGGGTACTATTCACTACAAATCCAGAACAGCTTTTGCTGAACCACATCACCTCTCTTTGATGATGAGCTTTGAGAAAGATGGATGATTCCAGCATTCCAGCATCTTCTGGACGCTCCTAGTGGAAAGGGGTCAGGTATGTCAGGGCTCAGGTACATGGATTGGACCGTGGCCCTTGCAGGGAATCTGTGAGAGGTTTTTATACCCTACCAGTTGGCAGCAAATGCCAGAGAGGGAGAGAGAGAGGGAGAG
>NW_021604856.1:146992-152960 GCF_004785775.1 Grammomys surdaster
AGAGGGAGAGGGAGAGGGAGAGGGAGAGGGAGAGGAGTTTGTGTGTGCGGTGGGGTGGGGGGAGGGTCATTCGATTATGACCTTTGTATCTAGCTGGTCTAATGTCCGCAGCAGCCATATGCCCTAGCACTGTGAACTCTGAAATCTCCCTTTCCTTTGCTATATTAGTTCCCCAGGACTGCCGTAACAAATGATCATCAATTGGGTGGCTTAAAGCTCCAGGAATCTCTTCCCTCATAGTTATAGAAGGTCAGAACTCGAATCAAGGTGTCACCATGCCTGGTTCTCCCTCAGTGGGAGCCCATTTCCCTGCCTCCCTGCCTCACAGAGCCTGACAGTAGTCTGATGTCTTTACACCACTTCCTCCCTGTGCGGAGTTCTGCCTTCTCCTCCCCTCCCCTGCGCCACTGTCATTGGGTTTAGGACTCGCCTACGTAATTTAGGATTGTTCTCATCTCAAGATCTTCAAGTTGTGCCGGGCGGTGTGGTGCACACCTTTCATCCCAGCACTTGGGAGGCAGAGGCAGGCGGATTTCTGAGTTCGAGGCCAGCCTGGTCTATAGAGTGAGTTCCAGGACAGCCAGGGCTACACAGAGAAACCCTGTCTCGAAAAAGAAAAAAAACAAGTTGATTACATCTAGGAAGACTGAATAAATATGTCCACACTCACATTTTCTAGGGGTAGGCCATTGGACATATCTCTTAGGGGTAACTGTCCAGCCCGCTACACCCATCCACTCCTATCTCCCATCATTCCTTTGGAGTTAGTATACTCACCGCAGGCTACTCCATCCTCATATCAGCTGTTCTCCCCTGAACCCACCCAGGCCTGATGGTCACATAGGTCTTGGCTCCCTGCTGCTCACCAATTGGTAGGCCTTGTTGAAAGGGCCCGCAGAGGCCTGGGATTAGGTGTTCTTGTACTTCAAGGTGGTGATTCCTACCTTGACCATGTTGCTTTTCTCCTGTGTGGTACTGGCAGGCAAGTGAGTATGGTCTGTCCTGCCAGATTGACACTGGCACAGATCTCTGACCACAAGTTGGTCCCCCCCACCCCAATGCTACTGCTTTACTTATGTGTCACTCTGCAAAAATCTGTTTTTCTGTCAGGTCCCTGATCCTATCCTCTTAGGGATGAGACTTACTGTGTGCCTCTTGATCGCCTGCTCTATGTGCCTAGTAATTTACCTCTTTTCTCTGAACTGGGTCATATGTTATTTTTATTTAATGGTATTAGCTTACCTCAGAGCCCAGTTCCAGTTTCCCTGCTGAGATGTAAGCTTCCCTGTGACATTGTGGATGTAGCTTTTGAGAAATAGCTGTCTTGGGTGCTAATCTGGCGTAAGAAAGCATTTATTTATTTATTTATTAGTATTTTTATTAGCATATGTTAGCCGAATATAACAATAGGTTTTATTATGCCAGTCATTCGTGAATGTATAATGTATTTGTAAAATATTCCTCCTTCATCACCCTCTATTTCCCCTCACATCTTCTGATCTCCTTCCTCTTTTCACCTAGTCCTTCTACTTTAAAACATGTATGTACATATGTGTGTGTGTATGTATGTATGTGTGTGTGTGTGTGTGTGTGTATATATATATATATATATATATGCATGCATGTATGTAATGTATATGTAAGACATGTCCTCACTATGTAGCTCTGACTGACCTAGACTTGCTATGTAGACAAGGCTGACCTTGAACTCACAGAGGTCTGCCTGCTTTTGCCTCCCAAATGCTGGAATTGAAGGCCAACACACCCAGCTTATTTATTTGCCTAAGGAGGAGGTTTTATCTTATTCCGTTTCTGTTCCTCAATTTTCAGGTGACTTTGGCTATGTCAGCCATTTTCTTAGTTTCTATTTCTTTCTTTGGGAAGCCAGAGCACTGGTGGTGAGATGTTCTTGAAGACCCCCTTCTAGCTTGAGCATTCTGTGACTATCCTAACAGCCTTCGGATGTCTGAAGGCTTGTGTCAGAGCATGGCAGGGCCTCTACCAATGTGAATTTTCCCCCATGACCACAGGAGGGTCACTGATAGTGGCCCTCCCACTCTGGTCCTGTGTTAGCTAGTTTCATGTCAACTCAAAAAAAGCTATAGTTATCTGACAGGAGGGAACTTCTATTGAGAGATGCCTCTATAATGTCAAGCTGTAGGTAAGCCTGTAGGGCCTTTTCTTAATTAGTGATAGTGATAGTGGGGGAGGGCCCAGCCCTGGGCTGGTGATCCTGGGATCTATAAAAAAGCAGGCTGAGCAAGCCATATGAAGTAAACCAGTAAGCAGCTTCTTCCATGGGCTGTGCCTCCGTCAGCTCCTGCCTCTAGGTTTGGGCCCTGTTTGAATTCCTGCCTTAACTGCTTTTGATGATGAAAGCCTATACAGAAGTATAAGTGAAATAGACCGTTTCCTCCCTAAGCTGCTTTTAGTCATGGTTTTTATCACAGCAATAGAAACTCTAACAAAGACTGGCCTTAATAGTAATAATGCCTCTATAAGTATTCCTAAAAAGCAAACTGCAGGAAGGACTTCATTTTTCTGTTAGAGCCAGAAGTCTTTGTGCCAGCCTTACCTACCATGAGCCAGATTCTCTTAAGGCCATCTTGGAGGCTGGCTAGAAAACAAAACAAAACAAACAAGCAAAAAAACAAGTTTTTTTAAAAAAAACAAAAAACAAAACAAAACAAAACAACAACAACAACAACAAAAAAAAAACCAGCCTGGTCTACAGAGTGAGTTCCAGGACAGCCAGACAGCCAGGGCTATACAGAGAAACCCTGTCTCAAAACAAAACAAAACAAAACAAAACAAAAAAACAAAACAAAACAAAACAAACAAAAAACAAAACAAAACAACAAAAACCACTTGAATTGGTGTAACCTCCACAGGAACTGCACAGCCATGCCTCCTAGACCTGGCCCCTCAGCCACACCCAAAGAAGGTTGGGCCTCCGTCATTTGCTCAGTGAACCGACTAATTTGTCCTGAAGCTGAAGACGTCAATCTGCTCACAATGCCTTCATGACTTATTCAGCGAGGCTGGACCACTTTGAAGGATTGGGTCCTCATTTCCTGTGGCTTCTATGTAATATGCAGCCCGCTGTACTTTCCCAGAATCCATCGTTTCTTAAATCCAGCTTGCTTTCCCAGTTACCAGGAAACCTAAAACTCTGGTCTCTTAATAGCACCCTTTTTTCTTGGGTTTGTGGTCCTTTCAGAAGAAACATATTCTTATCTGGGACTCAGTGGTTTCTCTGGCAGCGTGAGAGCTGGGCTAGATGCTGTTTCAGGACTTTCTAGCCCTTAGCTTCTTTTAGTCTTTGTCAATAAATTTTATTGTTTGTGTTTGTCTTGAAGTAGTGGGTGGGCATATTTGGTGTTGGGGATTAAACCCAGCCAAGGGACAAGCACATGCTCTACTGTTAGCTACCCCCCCCCAGACCCATGTTCTTTACTTATTTTTAAAATTAAAATACAATTACATCACTCTCCCTTCCTTTTCCTCCCTCCAGCCCTTCCATGTTCCCCTTACTCACTTTCAAATTGGTGGCCTCTTGGTGTGTGTGTGTGTGTATATGTCTGTATGTCTGTGTGTGTGTGTGTATGTCTGTGAGTGTGTGTGTATATGTCTCTGTGTGTGTGTGTATGTCTGTGTGTGTGTGTCTGTGTGTGTATGTCTGTGCGTGTGTGTGTGTGTGTGTGTGTGTGTGTGTATGTGTAGTCAGAGCTGACTACTTTGTGTTGGAGAACTCATTAGTGGGCTTATCCCCGAGAGAGACTAATTCTCTCTCTTATCAGTCATTAGTCTCAGTAGTTGTTTTTCTAGTGTTGGGTCCCCAGTAGATCTCCCCGTTCTGTGTTAGCATGTATATCAGTGTTATCATTGTTCAGGTCTTGTTTAGGTAACCAAATTGTTGAGGTATCATGGGTGAAGCCTTCTGTGTCACTTCTAGGACACAGTCTCAGTGCAGACTTCATGATCCTCTGGCTCTTAGAATCTTTCCATTCGCTCTTGTTCAGTGCTGCCTGAGCCTGGGCACAGGAGTTATATTGTAGGTGTATCGATCAGGGCTGGGCATCCCACGGTCAGTTGACCTCTGTATTATGACTTGTGGTTTCTGTGATGGTCTTCATTTGCTGCAAAGAACTTCTCAGCTGCTTGGAAGCCTTTCAGCTGGTTTCACTTTTGTGACCAGCTACTGAATCTTAAAGGTGCCTTGTGTAGCGTAAGTGGCTAGCTCTTGGGCTCTTCAGATAACCCAGATTCACTTAATGCCTTAGGACTCTCAGTCTCCCGGCCTCAAATATCAGCAACAAAGAGCAAAGTCTTAGCCCTGCTGTAAAGGTATTGGAAGATCCCTCCTGCCCCCCCCCAGCCCCCATCCCAGCAGGAGGAGAGAGTTAGAGCCAGCTCACTTCGCAGGGCATTTGAAATGCTATTGTGACTGCTGTTACACTCTGGCTGCAGAGTGAATCCTTCCGCTCTTTATGACTTGGTTACCACCTTGTAGATTGTCCAGGAGCCCAGGTGTGGTAGGGATCTCAACCTCCTTATGGGGACCACAGTGATAGGGACAGTCTTCATTTGTGTTCTCTCTGTCTCAGTCTGTCTCTGTCTCTCTCTCTCTCTCTCTCTGGAATATGTTATGTATATGTATGTGTAGTTTGTATGTGTTAATACGTGTGGAGGTGCTTATGCCTATGTGTGCATGTTCAACTATGTGTGCATGTTCAAAGGCATGAGGTCCACAATGAAACATAAATATGTATATTTATATTTTATCATTTATTAATATTTATATTATATATTTATTTATATATATATATAATTTTATTTTATTTTTTCGAGACAGGGTCTCTCATTGGACCTGGAGCTTACCAGTTGCCCAGACTGGCTGACTAGTAAGCCCCTGGGACACTCCTGTCTTTGCCTCCTAGTTCTGGGGTTACAGAAGGGGCCATCATGTGTGGCTTTTTATGTGGATGCTGGGGGTCTGAACTAAGGTCCTCACGCTCACACTGCAAGCTCCTTAGCCGCAGAGCCATGCCCCTCACCTCTAGTTCTGTTTCTGTAGTTTCTTTTGTCAGACATTGCGATCATATTGATGACAGACTTTATATCCATTTTCCCCAGTTAGAGTGTAAATATTTTCCCTCTCATTTCCTCTGTAAACATATTTATTATTAATGCTACAGAGAGAATTTTTAACATGGTCATCTTTAACTCCTTTTTTTTTCCCCCACAGGGTCTCATTCCGTAGCCTAGGTTAATGTCAAACTGACACTGAGCCTCCTGCTTGGGCTTGCATGCCTGGCTTTGCTACAGTTTTATAGTTGAACACTGGTTAATAGAACAGTAGTAAATCTAAAAGTTCTGTCTCCAGTCCCCTTTCCTCAGAACTCATCATGGTTCTTCGGTAGCCTGTCACAAATCGTCTATGATTAAGCAGCCATACAGATGCATATTCTGTATTTTAGAAAACTCAGATGGGATCAGACTATTGTTTCACAATTTTATTTTTAAAAAAAGATTAATTCATTGGCCAGGCATGATGGCACATACTTTTAATCCCAGTACTTGAGAGTCAGAGGCAGGTGGATCTCTGCATTCGAGGCCAGCCTGGGCTATGTAGTAAGTTCTAGCTACTAGCTGGAGCTGTACATAATGAGACCTTGTCTTTAAAAAAAGATTGATTTATTTTTACTTTATGTGTGTGTTTGCCTGTCTGTACGTATATGTGCCAGGTGTCTCCATGGTGCCCATGGAGGCTAGAAGAGGATGCAGGATCTCCTGGAGCAGGAGTTATAAATGGTTGGAACCACAATGTGGATTCTGGAACTGAACCTGGGTCTTCTATAAGAGTATCAACTGCTCTTCCCTACAGAGTCTTCTCTCCAGCCCCAACAACCATCAATCATCTTCCTTCCTTCCTTCCTTCCTTCCTTCCTTCCTTCCTTCCTTCCTT
>NW_021604856.1:152970-165671 GCF_004785775.1 Grammomys surdaster
CTTCCTTCCTTCCTTCCTTCCTTCCTTCCTTCCTTCCTTCCTTCCTTCCTTCCTTTCCTTCTTTCCTTCTCTCTCTCTCTCTCTCTCTCTGTCTCTCTGTCTCTGTCTCTCTCTCTTTCTCTCTTTCCTTCTTTATTTCTTTCTCTGTTTGAGACAGGGTCTTACTATTTAGTTCTGGCTGTCCTGGAACTCACTCTGTAGACCAGGATGACCTCACACTCAGAAGATCCACCTGCCTCTGCTTCCCTAGTGCTGGGATTAAAGTATGCACCACTATGCACCAGCTTTGACTTTTTTTTTTTTTTAAATAATACACTCTTCAAGGTCAGCATCCATTTGTGTATATGTGTGTGTGTGTGTGGTGTTTTTTAAACAGCTGTGTAGGGCATCTGTTGAAAGACTAGGTTGTTACAGAAATGAACAACTTTGTATAGATACCGTGTACCCCACCTATTTTCTACCAAGTATGGTTTCAGACGGTGAGAATTCAAGAGTAAGCAAGACAAACCCTGTGTTACCCTCTTATCGGTGTACTTGTTGCATAAATCCTGTACTCGTTTCATAAAGCAAAATTGTCAGCTGACTCATTTGTCTCATTTATTTAATGATGAGACACAAAAAAAAAGACCTATAATATTTACCTGAATGTATAATTAATCAGTGTTGGCCCTGGCTTCTGGGATTATTATCTTCTCCTCAGCTGTCCAGTGGCTAAAGTATACAGAGGTTTCGGGCGGATGGCTCCCACGGTGGTGTGTGTTAGCAAGTTCCTTATAGGACAGCTTTGCAGTTTGTCCGCATGGCTGTGTGAAGAAGTCAGAATGATTGGCTTGCAGTTTATAAGAGGAATTGGATCATCAAGAGGTCAAAGCTATTGTCACTAGAGAGAACAGACTCTAGTTCCTCCCATGTGTGGTTGATGGGAGAGCTAGGCTGAGAACCAACAAAAAGGGCTCTCCTTCCTGAGGCTTATTCAAAAAGCCTTCAACATTTGTGCAGTATAGATTAAAGCGTCTTCTGATGGGACAGTTTCATTTATCTTTGTCACTTGCTGTATGAACAGAGAGTTCTCAAGGACTTCTTATTAGTAGTTCGTGAATTCATTTAGAATTAGACTGTGAAGGGCATTAGGCAAGATTGCTGATGGAGATTTAAAGTTAACACTAGAATGATTAAAATAATGGAAAGGTAGGTTAGTTCTTGGTTCATGCTAGCTCCATTTCAAGTGTGACTTGGTGGCTGGTTATTGCTGCCTTGGGCAGAGTGTCCCAAGATCCACAGTATCAAAGTATCAACTGCAATGTCTGCAGGGCTATAGAATTGTGTGTGTGTGTTTTTTTTTTTTTCATGAACACTCCAGTGTTTCTATTTTAACTTTTTGTTTCGTTTTCTTTTGCTTTTTGAAACAGGGTCTTGCTATGGATCCCAGGCAGACCTCAAACTCCTGGCATCCTCCCAGTGCTGGGATTATAGGCATGTGCCACCATGCCCAGCTTAGCAGGCCATCTTTACTTTGTAATTTTGGGGGAGGTGAGGCTCACGAGGCAGAGTAGGTGACATTAAGCATCTGGGAGTACAAAGCCCCAGTTAAAGCCAATCCTCTGCCTGTGTTTTCTCCACGGCCATCTGCCTTGTTTACCCTGAGAATGCTTTTGTACATGGTGATATCTGTTCCCTTACTCTGCCCACTGCCACATCTAGAGGGTGTTAGATTCAGTGCCCACTGTGATCAGGCCTTTCTCTCAGTACCTTTAGGCCTTCATAACCCAAGACCAAGAGACCAGAGTGAGTTGTTCACTTCTATATGAGGATGCTGTGCCCCACAGATTCTCCCCAGGGACTGCAGTCCTTGCTCTGAACCTGTCTCTCACGCAGTCAGGACATGTATCAACAATTTACCTGTGAGATTATGGGAAGCTGAGCTGTCACTCTGCATGGGACTCACCCTACCTGGCAGTCTGCAGAGCCGGGGCAGATCCTGAGGAATGAGATGCTGGCAGACTGGCCCAGGGTTTTCACAAGTGGAGGTAGGTAGACAAACCAGAGACGAAAGCTCACTGTGAAGACTCAGCATTTAAAGTGTGAACTCTGAAAGTCAAATGCGCTGCTCAAAATGGCCTTTGGGGGCCAGCGAGTGATGAGTATCATTTGGGACTGAGACAAACGGAGGGACTCGCCACAGCGACAGGACTGAGAGAGTCTGTGTTCAGTTAGCCTCGTGTTCCCGAAAACTCATTAGGAAAATTGGCAGAGCACTGGGTCATCAGTAACTTGTAATGATTACCATTTCCTTGTCTTTGGGTATTGTGGAAAACAGAAAGACGTGAGTTAGAAATTGCACCCACAGGCAGTCTGCGGAGTGAAAGAAACTCCTGTATCCACTGTCCTAAGAGAGTCCTGCCTAGTGGTCCTCAAACTAGCTTGGGCACAGGAACCACCTACGCTTCTGATTTAGTGGGTCAATGCTTTTTATTTCTAACATAGGCTGGTGCTGATGGCCCTGTCTGGGGACCTCACTTTGAGAGCCACTGATTCCTACCATCTGGGTACTAGGGAGAACTCATTTCAGGTCTCAGTGACATAAGCTTGGCTTTCTGTGTCTCTTTCCAAACCTCGCTACTTAGGTCTGCAGTGCTGGCTGCCTCAGCCCCTGAGAAGACACTTTTGGCATATCTTTCTAAGATTTATTTTTAATTTTTTAATTGCATGAGGATATGTGGGTAAGATGTATATATGTGTGTATGTATATACACATGAGTGCAGGTACCTTTGGAGGCCAGAAGAGGGTGTCAGATCTTCCAGAGCTGATGTTTTGGGGACCTGACATGGGTGGTGGGAACTGAAGTCTGGACCTCAGCAAGAGCAGTGCATGTTCTTAGCCACTGCGCCGTCTCTCCAGCCCTGACTTTTGCCATTTCTCACCATAACGGTTTCAAATAGTTTTCAGTCCTAACCGTTACTAAGTCTTGAGTTTTTCAGAGTGTCTTCTTAAATTGGGTGTGGTAGATCACAGATGAGGTGTTAGACATTGCCCTTCCCTTAAGTAGATTAACCTTGTTTGGAGGTGAGGGACAGATCAACAACAAAGTACACACACGGACACACACACAAAAGGAAAGGGCGTGAAGAGATGATTAGATGTCTCACCTGTAGGGGCCGATATGTTTTCAGAGGTGACAATCCCTGGGAATTGGCGTGGCTATTAAGGCTTTGGGGAGGAGTTGAAACTTGAATTTAAGCAGGAAGAGGGCTTGGGTAAGCAGAGGGTCTCCCAGAGTAGGTAACCAGGACTAGCAGAAGCCCCGAGGTGGAAATGAATGCACCGTGCTGTGTCTTGTGGGAAGTCAGAGTGCTATTGGGCAAGTGGATTGGGGCCAGGTGATGAGAGGCTGCTGGGGCCCAGCCAAGAAGCTCAGGTTGATGGGAAGGGGAGTGTGGTATTGAGAAGACACGATGGCGCCAGTGTTCTAGGAAAGTGGGCTGGGGAATGTAGGAGTGGGCTGGGCTGGGGGTAGGGGATAGGAATGCTGAGCCAGGAGGTTGTGCCAAGTCCACTGGTTTCCACGTAACGCTCCAGAAGGAGGCTAGAGACGAAGAGAACCTAGCATACTGGGGATGGAGAGATAGCTCAGTGGTTTAGAGCACTGACTGCTCTTGCAGAGGACCTGAGTTCAGTTCCCAGCACTTATATCAGGCAGCTTATAACTGCATGAAACGTCAGTTCCAGGCATCCTATGTCCTCTTCTGGACTCTATGAGATGAGAACTTGCACATAAACACCCTCTCGATCTTTCTTTCTCTCTTTCTCTCTCCATCTCTCTCTCTCTCTTCCTCTCTCTCTCTCTCTCACACACACACACACACATTAATTAATTAATAACTGACTAGTTAATTAAATTCTTTAAAAAAATACAAACTACAAACCTATTATGCACCAAATACTGTTAGGAGCCAGTGGTAGGAGAGGGGATTTATGGGCTCTGTCCAAGGTGCTCAAAGTCAAGTAAGTAGAGAACTGCTGTAGGGCACTAGAGAACCTGAGTAAATAAAACACACCACGGTGGTGTCCGTGGGGGGCAAATACCAAAGGGGAACCTCGTGTCAGAAACACAATGGATATTTGAGGGGCAGATGAGTGCTGCCCAACTTCCTGTAGACAAAGAAGAGGTTTGTAGATTGAAAGTAGGGGCTGACCCTTTCTTTCTCTGTCCACAGCAAGGCCCCTGGTGACTCTGTAGCACAGTGTCCTGTCCTCCAGTTTACCCTTGACTGGATATTGAGAGGGCTCCGCCATGTTTGTTAGGAGATGTGATTATGTGACCATGGCCTTTCTCATTTCCTCACTGTTGAAACAACACAGGAAATTTCATTTTATTTTTATTTGGTGTCTTTTTTTTTTTTTTTAATCAGTTGAGTTTGTTCTCTGACCGTTTCATACAAGTACATAATGCGTTCCAACTGCTCTCAGTCCATAAGCCTCTCTCCACCTCCCCGTGAGCTCCTTTCCCACGCACATGTCTTTTTGTTTCGTGACGTCCTGATTCTAACCAGAGCCATTTCTGTTTTGTACAGGTTTTGCACTGTCCATTGGAGTCTGGTGGGCTTATGGTTTGATATACAACCGAAGGCAATGACTGTCCCTCCCCCAGATACATTAATAGCCAATGGTTCAGCAGGGAGGGGTGGGGGCTACGAGCCCCTCCCTGATCCATGATTGACAGAACAGGAAATTTTAAAATGAGATGTTAAAGTTTCATTATATTATTCACCAACCTCACATTCTTTTGCTGCTGTATCCTATGGTGACTTTTTTTTTTTTTGGCTGTACAAGTATATTTTTAAAAGTTGAATCAATTCATATATATCATTTGTTGTTATTATCATTATTTTATAAACATGTCCCCTTTAAGTTTATTTTAGATTTTTTAATGTATATGAGTGTTTTGCTTGCCATTATGCACACCTGTGTGTCTAGACACCTGTGTGTCTGGTGTCCTCAGAGCTTGAAAGAAGAGAATCAGATCCCCTGGAACTGGAGTTACAAATGGTTGTGAGTAGCCATCTAAGTCCTGAGAACCAAACTCAGGTCCTCTGCAAGAGCAATAAGTATACTTATCCACTGGGCCATCTGTCTATCCCTAACATATCCTTCTTAAAAACATATTACATTGCTGGGCTTGGTGGTACATGCCTTTAATCACATCACTCAGGAGGCAGAGGCAGATGGATTATTTTTGTGAGTTTGAGGCCAGCCTGATCTACAGAGTGAGTTCCAGGACAGTCAAGGCTACACAGAGAAACCCTGTCCCCCCAAAAAATGACATTTATTTGTGTGTGTGTGTGTGTGTGTGTGTGTGTGTGTGTGTGTGTGTGTGTATTGGCACATGTGGATGTCAGAGGACAACTTATGGAAGTCAACTCTCTTTTCTTGCCAGGTCCTAGGGATCAAACTCAGGTCATCAAACTCAGGTCATCAGGTTTGGTAGGAAGCCTTTAGCCCTCCAGCCATCTCACCAGCACAAATATGCCCTTCCTGGTGTTCATTATTTGAATACTCATATAATCATCCATTGCATCCAGACCGTCTAACTGTCTGAGGCTTACTAAAGGGTGCCTGGCTTATTTCCAGCTCTCTGTTGTCTATGGAGCTGGGTCCTGTTCTCTCCATAGGCTAAATTCTTGAAGAACAGTGAGTGCACCTAGATATCCTGATTTTAATTCCAGATGTGACAAACTGTCTTGGACAACGTAAGTCTTTAAGCCTCACGTTTTTAGTCTGTGCAATACTGGTGACACCGGCTGTGCAGTTAGAGATAGAAACTGTATAGTATCTGCCTTCCAGTCACCTAGATGGAAGCCAGCAAAGGTCCAGTGGTCCCAACCATGATGAAGTAAGGATGGTCTTCTCTGTGGTAGCTGTCCTGGCCCGTGTAGTTGGTAGGGTGTTTTGTTTTGTTTGAGTGAGATTTAGGCTTTCTTTCTATTCATTTGGTTTCCTGGAACTGGGCTACCTGTGGGTGGGAGGGAAGAATAGTCACTTCCTTCTTGGCTACCTGCTTTCAATGATGTAATGTGTACTTGGCCTTCTTCTCTTGCAGCTGCCAGCCCTTCCCCATGTAGGCGCCAAGTCAGAGCTGTGAAACATGAAGCCGGGTGGGAAGGAACGTGAACTAGGCTGCCTGACGGGAGGTGGGAGTTAGGGGTGGGGGGCTTCTTTGTCCACTGTCTGGGCAAGAGGCAAGTTCTTCACTTTGCCCACACCTCAGTTTCCCCAGCTGTGAATGGAGGGTGCTTTTGAAAAGTTTCTTTCATTTCTGTGGTTTACTAACCCCTGTGTCTTGGGGGATCTCAGAGGACAACTCTTAGTTGGCTCTGCCATGCTCTGTAGACATGAGATGGTTGATTGCTTTTCTAGAGGTTTTTCTTTTTCATGTGCCTTGGCGTTTAGCCTTCATATGTGTCTGTATGAAAGTGTTGGATTCTTTGGAACTGGAATTACAGACACTTGTGAGCCGCTGTGTGACTGCTGGGAATTGGTTCTGTGTCCTCGGAAGGGCTAGTGCTCTTAAGTAGTCATCTCTCCAGCCCCTCTGTGGGGATCTTAACGAAGAGACTGAGGCTGTCTTCCTCAGCTAGAGACAGATGTTAGCTCTTCTTGGCTGAGACCAATGCCTGAGAGAAACAACGTGAAGGGGAAAGAGTTGAGCATGACATCATGATGTCGGGGCATGTGGCAAAGGGAGCTGCTCATCTCCTAGTAACCAGGAAGACAGGGAAAGGCTGGAGCAAGATACCGTCCTCCAGAACGTATCCCCAGCAGCTTATTTGTGGCAGCAAGGCCTTGTTTCCAGAAGCTTCTATCGCCTTCAGTAATGCTACTAAATTATGATCCGTCAATGGATGGACACTTTGATTAGGTCAGAGCCACCATGATCCAGTCACCCCTTAATGACTGGATCCACCACACAGGGACCAAGCTGCCAACTCATGCGTCTGGTGGAGATGGCTCATTCAAACTGTATGAGTTGCCAAGTGCTGACCATATAGCCCAGGTCATGATAAAAGGAAGAAGAGGCCATGTTGCCTTCTGGTTCCTAACTGGTCTGTTTGGAAGCCTGAAGGCCCGATGGTTGGTGCTGATTCTTTGGTACCTGACTTAAAAAAAAAAAATTGTACTTACGTGTGTGTATATGAGTGTGTGTAGGCATGTGCGCAGGTACTCACAGAGGCCAGAGAGGGAGTTTGATCTCTTGGAGCTGGAGTTACAGGTGGCTGTGGGCTGCCTGATGTGGATGCTGGGAATCAAACTCCAGTCCTCTGGAAGAGGAGCATGCTCTGAAGAGGTGAGCCATCTCCCTTGCCTACTTTTTGATAAACTGACAAAAGTTCCATGTGGCAGACCTGACGTGGGTCTATAGTCAGTGGCAGGTGCTGCTGTGGTGGCCTGGGGAGACTGTGCAGATTAGAGTGGCATGCTGAAGACTATACCTTCAGGGATCATTTCTGTAGTTTGTTACTAGATTGACGTGCTGGCACCTAAAGCCTTGGGGGTAATAGCAGCTGGCGCAGGGAGAGCCACACAGCAGGCTGTCTACCCATGCCTCCGAGGGTTTTTTGTTTTGCTTTGTTTTGCTTTTTGTTGTTTTGTTTTTGAGACAAAGTCTAGGCTATCTCCGAATAGCCTAGAACTGGCTGTGGACCAGGATGGTCTTGAACTCACAGAGATCAGCCTGCCTCTGTCTTCCAGTATTGGGATTAAAGGTGTATTCCGCCATATCTGGCTGTCTCAAGAGTTTTGTTCTGAAGACTGGTTCCACACTGGGATCAAATGCTAATGATTCATTTCTCTTTCCCCGTGGGCCAGAGAGTTTCTGGTTTTCCCCTAGTGCCTCCAAACATCTGTCTCTCAGTGTTTGCTGTTGGCCTCAGGCAGGAGGGACTCTGGGCAGATGGTTACAGCCTTGTTCCCGTCTTGGAAGGTCATATGGCCATCCTCTTTCCTTCTGAGTTGCTTTAGGCATCCCTTTCCACTCCTTCTCCAGTAGCTGTACTTGCTGGCATTCCTTCTAGTGTCTGCCCAACAGTTACCTGGCTTGCTATAAAAGGGACTGTTTGGACCCTCCTTGCTCTCTCTGCCCCTTCTCTCTCTGACTCTCTTGTCTTCCTGATCCCTTTCTCTTTCGCCCTTCTTCTCCCTCCCCCACTCTCTCCACATGTTCCTGACTGGCCTCTCTCTCTCTCTCTCTCTCTCTCTCTCTCTCTCTCTCTCTCTCTCTCTCTCTCTCTCTGTGTGTGTGTGTGTGTGTCTTTCTCTGTCTCTACTCCCTTCTCAACTCCCCTTCCCATAACTCCTTCTGTACTGTACCCGTCTTATGGCTGGTACCTCAGGGGGAAGGGATGCCTCAGTATGGGCCCGCCGGGGCATCTCTCCCACCTCACCATACCTGCCTCTATCAAACATCCTGGTTCTTTTTAACACAACAGTACTTACTCCTGAGCTGCACATGGAGTTCCTGGGCTGGTATGTGGGATTTAGATCAAGGAGGGGTAAGTGCCTGCTCTGCGTTCTACTGGCTATTTACTTCCCTGTCTTAAACACATGGCTTTACACATTGAGCCTGGAATCAGCTAGGATGATTCGCCATGAAAGGATGGTGTATCCCTCCTGAGGAGAGCTTGGCTTTCTTGAGACCACACTGCAGAAGACCTCTGTAGGGCAGATTCTGGGTTACGTGGCAGCATGCCCCTGTCCTGTCAGAAACATGTTCTTGTACTCCTAAGGGCGGCTCTTAGGCTGCAGCGGTGCAGCATGAAGAGCGGCTGAAGCTTTGGGATCAGTTTCCCTGTTTGGGAATGAGGGCTTCTCTCCCAGGTGCCTTCCTTACTTGAGTGCTCGGAGGACTGAGTAAGAGTGTTTGAAAGCTTCTGAAAATTCTCACCTCAAAGGCGATCTGGCAGTAGGAGAAGTTAATGTTTTAAAGAGAAGAAAGGCAGGCACACATTGCTTTTGGCACTGAAGCCAAGATCTGAGGTCAAAGAACAAACTCTGGCGGCTGAAAGGGAGGCGAGGCTTTCAGAGTTACTAGGTCCTTGGACTGTGTCCTGAGTGCTGCATGCAGGTCTGCACGTGCCCAGTGTGTTTGTGTGTTTCCCAGAGCCCGTGCAAAAGCCCATCTCCAATACAAAGGGCCCAGCAGGTAGATGTTGTGATGAAAGATGGCCTCCCCATCAGCCAGCCATCAGAGTCTGTTGAGCCTAGCAGAGACCCCGACCTCCATCTGTTGCAACTATGGGGCAGGGGGTGGGTTGGGGAGATCTTTGGAAGTCTGAATTCCATTAGGAGCCTAAACTCTCAGAATCATCTCCTCCTCTTCCTCCTCCTCCTCCTCTTCTTCCTCATCTTCTTCCTCTCCCCCTTCCCCCCCACTTCTTTTTCTATTTCTTCTCCCTACTCCCCCAAGATTTCTCTGCATAGCTCTGGCTGTCCTGGAACTCACTCTGCAGACCAGGCTGGCCTCAAACTCCCAGAGATTCACCTGCCTCCACTTCCCAAGTGTTGGATCAAAGGTGTGCGCCACCCCCCACACCCACCCCTGCCCCCCCACAGCTCAGAGAGTTCTTCTTGTCTAAGCAGAGTTGTCCCATCTCAGCAAAGATATCATGAGGCAAATTTTCAACTAGCGTGATGATGTATTAAGAGTACCAACTCTTTTTGAATTAGAGAATCCAGACCTGCTAGTATCAGAGAGATGTGACATTATATTGAAGAAGCAGAGGCAGGGGGATCTCTGAGGTCAAGGCCAGCCTAGTCTACATAGTGAGTTCCAGAACAGCCAGAGCTATATAGAATGACCCTTTTTAAAAATTAAAACAAACAAACAACAACAACAAAATATTTAAAGAAAAAAATTTTAAATCAAGGTGCAGTAGCACATGCCTGTAATCCTAGCACTTGGGGCAGATGGATTAAAAGTTCAAGGCTAGCCTGGGCTAATGGCAAGACCTTGTTTCAAAAGTAAAATCGTGTAAAAAACAAACTAAACTAAGCCAAAAAATTTATTTCTAATGAGAAGGGATTTGTTTTGTTTTGCTTTGCTTTGCTTACTTTGTTTTATTTGAGACAAGGTCTTTTAGCCCAGGCTGGCCTAGAACTGTCACTCAACTTCCCTTAATGTTAACATCTTGCATAATTATGGTGTATTTGTCAATGCTAGTCAAGGAAAGTGGTTCACACCTGTAATCCCTTCTCTTGGGAGACTGAGGCAGTAAAAGTTTGTGGCCAGCCAGATTAAGTACTACATAGTTAGACCTTGTTGAAAAAAAAATTTGTCAAAATGAAGAATCCATTTGTGTGGCTGGAAAGATGGCTCAGTGGCCAAGAGTTCTGCTCTTCCAGAGGACCTGTTCAGCTCCCAGCACTTACATGGGGTGGGTCAAGATGGCCTGTAACTCTAGCTCCAGGGCATCTAATGCCCTCTTCTAATCTCCACGGGCATCAGCACATACTTGGCGTACACACACCCAAAACCAAACAAAAATAAAAGTAAATCTCTTTTAAAAAATCCAACCCACACAGGCTTTTATTATATCTAGTTTATTAATACTCTCGGGCTCTGGATTTTATATAGAATTTTACCAAGTTTTCCTCTGGCAATCGATTTTTACTCCTGAGAGTTTTATCCAGGACACCTCATTGCATTTGACTGTCCTGTCCACTTGTCCCCTTTACTGTCAAGCTATCTCTCTGTGGTATTGGTTTTCACGAGCTTTTGGAGTCGGAGGGTAACTGGCCAGGTGTTGTGTGGGATGCCCACAGTTTGTCTGGGATTTGATGTGGGTGATAGGTTTTGGTGAGTAGCGTACAGACCTGTCTCTCGTGGTGCTGACCTTCGGTGGGTGGTAAAGGAGGTACTAGCTTGGTCTCCCCACGGGAAAGTTACTGTTTTTCTTTTCCACACTCTGTTAGAAAAGCCCTTTGAAGAACAGGAAGTCAAACTCTGTTTGTATCTGAGATTCTTCTCTAAAAAAGATTTCTGCAATATCATTTACAAGATGGGGAAACTGAGGCACGATTCAGCAAACTGCATTAAGGCATACATTCTCCATAGAGGACCATAAGCTGTGCCACTCTGACCTTGTGAGTCTCCAACTCTACGCTTGGTCCCTTGACTTGCCAATAAAAATCATCTTGTCGCTGGTATCTGATTCACTCTGGCATTCTCTTTGTTTGCTTTTTAAGACAGTCTTACTACTTAGCCTTGGGTGGCCTAGAAGTTGCTATATAGACCAGGCTGACCTTGAATTTGCACAGGTCTGCCTACTTCCACTTCTGCTGGGATCAAAGGTGGGTGCCATCCACCTGGTCCACTTCAACATTCTTTAGAGGATGCCAGTACCAATCAAACCCTAAAGGGTAGAGCTTTTCAAGCCATGTGTTTTAGAATCGAGGATCTCCTAAATTATAATACAAATAGAGAGACAGGAAGTGGACCAGCTGACTTTCTTTCTTTCTTTCTTCCTTTCTTCCTTTCTTTCTTTCTTTCTTTCTTTCTTTTTATTTATCTATTTATTTATTTTTGTTTTTTCGAGACAGGGTTTCTCTGTGTATCTCTGGCTCTCCTGGAACTCACTCTGTAGACCAGGCTGGCCTCGAACTCAGAAATCCGCCTGCCTCTGCCTCCCAAGTGCTGGGATTAAAGGCGTGTGCCACCACTGCCCAGCAGCCTTCTTATTCTTAATTCTGTTTTTATCTGGTTAAATGTTAGCCATCTCTAATTGAGACGATTAAAGTCTTCTCTCATCATCTTCTTTGTGCACGTGTGTGCATGTGTGTGTGTGTGTGTGTGTGTGTGTGTGTGTGCACATGTATGTGGAAGCCATAGGAAGGTGACGTTGGGTGTCTTTTATTTATGATTTATTTCTGTTTATGTGTGTATCTGTGTAGGCGTATGCACACACGTTTTTAGGTGCCCTCAGAGGCCAGAAGGAGGGTGTTAGATTCCTTGGAGTTGGTGTTAGAGGTGGTTGCAACCCAGTTGACATGGTACCAGGAACAGAACTTGGGTCTCTGAAGAACAGCAAGTACTCTTTACCTCAGAAGCGTCTGTCCACCCATTAGATGTCAGTCACTGTGTTATTTTTTTCGAGACAAGGCCTCTCATTGAACCTGGAACTTGCTGACCCTGCTAGACTGATTGGCCATCAAAGCCCAGTGATCTTTTTATCTTTACTTTTCCAGTTCAGGATTACGGGCACTGCTGTGCCTGCCCCTTATGAGTGTTAGGGATCCAAACTCAGGCCCTCCTGCATACACACTTCACTGACTGAGCCGTCTCCCCAAGCCCTCATCACCGTTAAACAATGGAAACCAAGGCTTGGAGAGTATGGTCCGTTGGCTCTTGCTTTCTCAGCAGGCTAAATCCGGGCTTTAGACTCCATTCTCCATTAGCATAGAAGCAGATACAGGTCGTTGGTCTGGAAATGTCAGACACTTGAGAGGACCTTATCGTGCAGTCTCACACTGCACAGTGGCCATGTTGGAGCACATTGCTTAGAAACCTTCCTGTGGACGGAGATTAATTTCACACCCTTTGCAGTGTTGCTGGCTTTGCTTAGTCACTGGAGAGAGAGAGAGAGTCAGCCCAAGATGTGCCGTAGACCTGAGTTGGCCTTTAGGAGTAAAGGAGCAGAGCCTGGGGAAC
>NW_021604856.1:166071-212117 GCF_004785775.1 Grammomys surdaster
TGAACCTCCTGCTTTTACTTTCTGAGTAGTGGGAGTATACGTGTGTACTACACCCAGCAGAAAGGACACTGACTTTCTTACTTATTTATTTGCTCACTAACTTTATTTATATTTATTTTTGAGACAGGGACTCATATATAGCCCTGGGTGGCCTGGAACTCTGTATGTAGACCAGGCTGGGCTTGAACTCAAAGAGATTGCCTGCTCCTGCCTCCTGAGTAGTGGCACTAAAACCGTATGTCATCATTCCCCACAGGGATGACACTTTAGAGATGAAATGACAGGCATGGGTTTATTTGAGGGACAGAGGTTTGTCACATGTAGAGGTCAGAGGTCAATTTGTTGGAGTCTTATACCATTTATACCATTTGGGTCCTAGAGGTTGAATTCAAGTCATTAGACTTTGCAGCAAGCCTTTTTACCCACGTGCTAATACTCTTTTTGAGCCATCTTGCTGGTACTCTTCCAGTTAGCTCTATGTCTATGTGTGCCGTTCTATGTCGGGTCTTTTATTAAAATAATCTCTTTTTTTGCTATCACATTGGCTTCAGATCAGCCTCAGATAGGCAGGCATCACCCTCATTTTATAAAAGAGGAAACTGAGGCTGGGAGTTTAGGATATGTTCTGATCACCTTTCCCGTTGGTCATCTATCTGTCCATTCGTTAATTAACTGATTACGGCTGTGCAAACTGCTGTGGAAGACATCACGGTGGAGGAGATACAGTAACCTTCCAAAGCATTCAGTCAAAGCGCGTGTAGAAGATATTACTCCCTTGAGAGAGCTGACCCCTATTTCCAAGAAAGCCCAATCAAGGGCGTTGCTGATGAATTTTGCTACTAGAAAACATTAAGCACTTCCCATCCTTTCCTGTAAACAGCAGCTAGCCCCATTTGAGCTGTGATATTTCCACGCTCTGACATGAAATTACCATGTCAAGGCTGACTGGGATACTCTAAGGCTCATGACCTTGGCTTCCCTGGTACAGGACTCAGTAGCTCTGTCCTCAGCAGCCTCCCAGGGCTTCTGGGTACACAGTGAGAGAGCTCAGGTGAAACCACTGGATGGTGGCTCCTGTCGAAGGCTTCCTCACTGACAGGAGTCATTCAACAGCTATGTGTTAATTTGTTTGCTCAGGAGACTGGCTTTACTAGGTCAGGAGAGCAGGTTTTTCAGCCAGAGGGTCCAAACTGAAGGGGTTCCTGAGTAAATTTGAGGATATCCCGGTTTCTACTAGGCAGCGGGTTCAGGCCTTTATTTTGATGGTGCTGAAACACACTGTGAGTGTTTGAGCCCCATCTGGGGTTGGGAGGAGGAAGGAAGGAGGTTGCACCATCAGTATGGTGACTGTCCTCTTGAGGGGCATGCTGCATTTCCCCACGGCTGCTCAGCCATCTAGAGATAACAGGTCAGGGCCAGTTCCTCCTGTTAGTATCTGTTCGTGCGGGCTGACTGAACGCAGGCAGACTGGACAGTTTGGGGGTTCGGGTGCATTTTTGTTTGTTGTTTTCAGAGGGTGGAAGTGAAGTGTGTTGACTTACAACTTTTGAAGAAGAAGAGGAGGAGGAGGAAGAGAAGGAGGAGAAGGAGGAAGAGGAGGAGGAGGAGGAAGAGAAGGAGGAGAAGGAGGAGGAGGAGGAGGAGGAGGAAGAAAAATCTTCTTCAAAGAGGATATTCACTCAGCCCCTTCTTGCTATGTTCTTCCAACATGGTCTGTCTCACGCATGCGCAGTTTGCTGGTTTCTGGATACCCACATGCCGCTCTCTAGCACCTAAGACCCACGCGAAGCATCGACAGTTACTGTGAATTTGAAGTCATCCTAAGCTACATAGTGAGACTGTATTTGATTAATAATAATGAAAAATGGGGCGTGGAGGTGCATGCCTCTCACCCCAGTTTTCGGAGCCTAAAGCAGCGTACGTAAAGTCGGTCAAAGCAAAGGTGCCTAGGATAAAAGGGAAAACCGCACCTGTATCCCCACCCCTGAGATGTATCCCCACCCCTGGGAGGCTTACAGAGCCTCTCCCCTCCAATACACACACACACACACACACACACACACACACACACACACACACACACACACACACACACTCCTTTAGTTCCCTAGCTTAGCTGAGTTCTGCCTATTGGTAGGAATGGATGCAATGAACCGATATCAGTGGATGTGTGACTACTAACCCAACGGTTAGTTATTTGTGGTTTTATGAGTTTTAATACATAGATCCTCCTCCCTGGTCCTCCTAGTCCAGAATCTGCCCCTTAGGGAACCTCTGAAGCTTTCTAGAAATCTCACTTTGTAGATGATGCCTCCAGAAGGTGTAGGGAAACCTTTGGGGTCAGTGCTAGGTAGGTCCACCTACAGCGGGTGCCCATCTGGGGATTGGGGAAGAGATTCCTTCCTGTCTATTACAGGCATCCACTGAAAACAGGAGGCTGTGGGATAAGGGAGGCCCACCGTAGTGCTGTAGTTTTCATACTGCCCTGTGGTATAGACTTAGGGGCTATCTGTGTCTATGGCTCTGTGCTTGTGTGGATGCATCTACGTGCCCACAGTGGTCAAGTGACTGCTTATGTTGTTCCCTTTCAACCAAAGCGTCTTTACTGTGACCCATTTTGTAGATTCTGCTCTGGGCTCCAAATTTTGAGATGCTAGGCAGGCACCACCATGCCTGGCTTGCTTTTATTTATTTATTTATTTATTTATTTACTTATCTATTTATTTATATTTTAATTTAGATAGAATCTCACTATGTAACTCGAGATGGGTTCAAATTCATAGTAATCTTCTATGTTCCATATGGAACAGATCCTTATTTGCTTGCTTGCATGCTTGCTTGCTTATTTGCTTGGTTGCTTGCTTGGTTGCTTGCTTGCTTGCTTGCTTGCTTGCTTCCTTGCTTGCTTGCTTGCTTGCTTGCTTTCTTGCTTGCTTGCTTGCTTATTTGCTTGCTTGCTTACTTGCTTGGTTGCTTGCTTGTTTGCTTGCTTTCTTGCTTGCTTGCTTGCTTATTTGCTTGCTTGCTTACTTGCTTGGTTGCTTGCTTGGTTGCTTGCTTGCAAGGGTCTCATAGACCACAGGCTGGCTCTGAACTTACCATGTAGACAAAGTTCAGTTTTAACTTTTGTTCTTCCTACATATCCCTCCTAAGTGCTGGGAGTATAGGCATGTGCCACCATGCCCAGCCTGCAGTAGGCATTGTTACAATGTGCCCCTAATGGCTTTCTTTCAGAAATTATGACTATGACATGATTGCCTACTTAGAAAAGCTGGCACCCTTCCTTCTCTTTAATTCCCTCTGTTGTCTTGGTGGCTTTGGGTCTTGAGTCTATTACCTATTCCTTCCACACTGTTGTTTCTCAGACTCACCTAAGGGATGTGTTAATATTCAGGTGTCCAGGCCTAGTTTAGGGTCTCGCTGGGCGGTGGTGGCGCACGCCTTTAATCTCAGCACTTGGGAGGCAGAGGCAGGTGGATTTCTGAGTTTGAGGCCAGCCTGGTCTACAGAGTGAGTTCCAGGACAGCCAGGGCTATACAGAGAAACCTTGTCTCCAAAAACCAAAAAAAAAAAAAAGTGTAGGGTCTCATTGTATAGCCCAGGCTTGCTTAGAACTTAAAATTCTCCTGCCTCAGCCACCTGAGTAATAGGAATGCAGGTGCATGCCATCATACCTGGCTTCTGTTTTTAATCTTTATTTTTCTGTTCCAGTTTGAATTTGACTATGTGCTTCCTGTTGTGATTGCTCTATATCCTGAGCATACATGACCAGGAGGAACTTTAAGGAGGACTTATACTGCCATCTCTGTGAGGTCTACTAGCTAAGGAAGCAAGCAAGCATGGGGAGAGAGTGTGAGCTGTACACAAGTCAGCCCTGGAGGCACTATAAGGCCAGGCCACTGAAACAGGGGCTGGCCATGTAGTTTAGCTGGTAGAATCCTTGCCTTGCATGAACCAAGCCCTGAGTTAGATACCTACTAGAGAATAAACTGAGTATGGTGACACATGCCTGTGATCCCAGCATTTGAGAGATGGGGACAGGAAGATCAAAAGTGCCATGTCATTCTCAAGTACATAGCAGGTCAGAGACCAGCCTGGTCTACATGAGATCCCATCTCTCAGAATGGCATTTCCCACAGGAATTCAATGGACTCACCTCACTTCTTCTCCCAGGCTATCCCCTCAACCCCACCCTTACATGGATTCGACCGTGTAGATCCACACCCAGACGCCCCATGCCTATAAGCCTAGAGGGCAAGGTGGAGGTAGAAGGACCTGGCCCCAGTCCTCTCAGAAGCCTGCAAATTTCTCTCCACAGTACCCTCCCACACAGCTCTGATTGCGCAGAGTGTCAGCAGCAGCCAGAGTCTCTACTGGGCAGACAGCTCAAAGCGGCTGTGCCATCTCCTCTGTCATCACCATGGCCAATTAGCGGCTCCAGGGCGCCTCTGGGGCCGCCACTCCCACCTGGCTCCTCTAAGTGTGCTCTGAGTCGTTCTGAGCTTTGGCACTGCCTTTAAGCCTAACTGTCAGAGCACAGGATGGGTACAAGTCATACCCAATAATATTTTCTCTCTCTTACCTAAACTGAGACCTAAGTGGGCCCTGACCTTTAAGGTTGCCTTTCCTTGCCTGCTGAGCTCCCCCCTCCCCTCACACCTCACCCCCCACTTTGCCACAGTTGCTTATAGGTGGCTGGGATGGCCCATGTTGGTATCGCAAAGCTTACTTAATAAGCAGTCCTCCCAGGGTATGGAGGGCTCAGATATGTAACGGACTCCAGGAAAACTGCACAATGGTTCTGTTTTTTAGGTGGTAGTGGGGTGCTGGATGAATTTCTTGGTCCTTTGATTGGGATGACAACCCCCTCCAAGGCTGTCATGAAGATTAAATATGTTGATCTGTGTTAATGCCCAGGGCAGCACCTGACACAAGGAAATGTTAAGAAACATAAACGCCTCCAGCTTCGGTTTCTTTCCCTATGTAATGAAAATAACACGCTTACCTTGTAGAACAGCCAAGGAAATTTAATACTAGAATTATATGAATATGAAGTAGAGCATAGCCGCTCATACCTGTAACCCCAGCACTTGGGAGCTAGAGAGGGGAGAGTCAAGAGATGAAGGTTATCCTCAGTTACATGGGTGAGTTTGAGGCTAACCTGGGCTATGTGAGACCTCATCTCAATAAAAAAAAAAATCATAATCCTTAGAGAGATTATGTGAGAAATAGATGTATAATATAAACACATGTGCACGCTAATCCTGGCGTCTGGAAGACCCGTGGTGCTTGGAGACCGGTTTCTGATGGATGAAGATAAATTCATCACACGACAGGCTTCATGGCTCAGAGCGGACATTTCCATCAGTATGCCAGGAAAATTCCCCCTACCCTCAGTGAAAAGGACCCAAGCACAGTCAGTTCCTGGCTGTCACACAAGCCCAGGCTGGCCAGACAGTCACATTCCAGTCTTATCTTGAGCATTAGCAGGTCTAGGCTTCCCTCAGGAGTGGAGGGAGGAGCCAGGTTTCGTCTCAACATGTCTGGACCCAGAACAGCCAAAGGACATACTGTCTCCCGTGGGCCATCTGCTACCACTCTGTTTCTCCAACTCAGAGTTTCTGCCAGAGGCTAGGCCTGCCTAGCATTGCTCTAATAGCAAGCAGAGTTCTGCCTGGGTGATGGTCCTGCCTCAGTGGAGACCCAGGGACATTTCTTGGAAGCCCATCCGAAAGTAGCCAAGATTACTGTGACCAGGAAGACACAAAACCACGGGTGGTTTCTCTGTCAGCTCTGCATCCTCCCCATAGCAGCTTGTGCCATTCTGGAACATTCTGAGGACCTACACGCTTCTGCTATGGCTGTCAAATCCCAAACGACGAATGTGGCTGTCTTTCATCACTGTACTTTAGCATCTATAATGCCAACTGAATATCAGCTCGATAGTCCTGAGCGTGGGTACTGGGATACAACAATGAACAAGGGCCTAGCCCCTGTCCACAGGGAACCATTAAATATTGGAAGAGTGAATTTACGTGCCCTTTCCCTCAGAAAGCCTCCCTTTTCTGAACTTACTGTCCTTTGTCCTAACACTCCTTGAGGACAGGGGTGCTGTATAGAACTTCCTCCTACCCTAGGCATACAGTGGGTACTCCATAGGCACAAAGCTCATCTCTGGAGCATGGTCCAGACGCTCTACCAGATATCTACCTCATCACTCTGAGGCTACTGTCTGCTGTGGAGGGAATTTCCCCATGGATCTCAGATACCTAAAAGAATCAAAGCACTTCAGTCAAAATCCCCTTCCTCTGCAGCACAGGGATTCTCTGTGCCAGATGGTCTTGCATAGGCTAAGTGTCAGACCAAGCCTTTCCAGGCACCACTGGAGGGCTGGCAACTCTGTAACCATTTTAAAACCTTTTTATACTTAAGAACCTCTCTGCCCCCTTTCAAATAAATGTTACAAGTCATGTGTGGTGGCACACACCTGTAAAACCAGTGAAGGCTGAGGCAGAAAGGTTGCCATGGCTTTGAGACTAACCTGGGCTACATGGCCTGACCCTGTTATAAAAAAATATAAGTAGAACCAATATAAAGAAACAAACAACCCCAAAGTACATTGTACCAGTCTGATAGATAATTCAGGGATGGAGGTGCTTTGTATCAAAAAATGGAGTCAGGTTGGTCTTGGGCCATTGGACTTTGCCAGAAAATCTGCCCATGTGCAGATGCCAGTTCTGCCTTCATTTGGCCAGTATGAGAGACATTGCCAGGAGCGATGACTCTGAGGAAGGGACTTGGTGTGGGTGCCCCAAACACCTAATACCCCCTTACAGACTGGAACGATTCTGCCATAAGAAAGTAAGGGAAGTATTTGACCATATTTGATATGTCTAATATCACTAACATGTAAAGAGCTTTTTATAAATAATAAGAAAAACACAAGGTGTCCAATAGAACCATTAGAGAAATGTTCATCATCTATTGTTAGTAGACAATTAGGCTGACTGTGGTGGCACATACCTAGAATCTCAGCCGGCCTTGGCTAAATAGCCAGTTCCTATTATCAACAATGGCAGCAACACACACACACACACACACACACACAAACATACACACATGTATACGCACATGCACACACACACATTAACACACACATGCACACACACGCACACACATGCACACACATGTACAGACACATGCACATATACACACATTCACACACATGCACACACACATGCACACACAAACATACACACACATGCACAGACACATGCACACATACATACATGCACACACATGTATACACACATACATACACACACATGCATACACACATACACACACACATGCACACATACACATACACACACACGTACAGTAAAAAAGACTGTGACATTATATATATAGCGTCATCTTCCTTCTACCAAGAGCTGGCTTGGTGGAGCAGGCCTGCAGTTCTAGCTTCTCAGGAGGGAATTGAACACCTGCCTGGCGAGTTTGTGAGACCATCTCAAGATAGAAAGAGGGAAAAGGACTGGCTGGGGACATAGCTCAGTAAAGGGCTTCCCTAGCACATGGGAAACCCTAACTTCAACCCCTAGTATCAAGAAAAAGGGAGGAGGAGGAAGAGGAGGAGGAACAGGAAGAAGAGGAGGAGGAGGAACAGGAAGAAGAGGAGGAGGAGGAGGAGGAGGAACAGGAAGAAGAGGAGGAGGAGGAGGAGGAGGAAGAAGAGGAGGTGGAGGAGGACTAGAGGGTATTCATTGAAAACAGAAATTCTAAGAGAGCAGACCCCCAGATGATAGCATCTCACCTCAGGAAAATAAGATGAAGGGAAATATTTAGCTTTCTCCTCCTCTTCCCCCTCCTCCTCTCCCCCTCCTCCTCTTCCTCTCTGTCCTCCTCTTCATCTCCCTTCTCCTTCTCTCCCTTCTCCTCTCCCTCCTCCTTCTACCTCGTCTCCCTCCTCCTCCTCTTTAAAAATAATGAACATGTGTGCCAGCAAGCAGGTGCAGCAGACAGAGGCACTTGCTACCAAACTTGGTGACTGAAGTTTGATCCCTGGAGGCCACAAGGAGAGAACTGACTGCTGCCAACTGGCCTCTGACTTCCACAGACACAGAGACATACTAATGACTGTATTTAAAAAAAAAAAAAAAGACAATGAGCTTTTATGAATTTGAAAAATCAAGAACGTTTTCTTTTTTTAAGGAAATCTGAAGCCAGGCAGTGGTGGCACACACCTTTAATCCCAGCATAGTTTATAGTAAGCCTTTCTCTACATGCTGGCTATATACGCATCTTGCACCCTGTGCTAGGATGGACCCTATGAAATGGCTTTTCAGAGCTTGCTGAGACTTGAGGGGCTAGGTTCAATGTCCAGGTCATTCACTATCACAGTATTTCTGTAGTTAGAATGTCCCTTGTTTTCCTGGGCTCATCATTATCAATGGCACATGGGCATCTCAGAATGCCTGTGATCTGCTCTGCTGGCCTGAAGCTCTGGTTGTCTGCCTCGTGAAATTGAGCTGACTAACATGATCAGACTCAGTGTTCAATCCCCATGATTGAAACCTAGAAGCGGCTTGTGCGTCTTTGGACTGTTTCTTAGACATGTGATATAGTGATTTGAATTGGCAAATCTTAACAGGATAAAATGGGATGGGGATAGGGACCCAAAAGAGATATTTGCTCCAGCACGTTATTTTCCGATGACAGATCTAAAGCCCCAAGAGATAAAGCGGCTTGGAATTTTGTGTTAGAGCCAAGATGCCGAACCCTGTCTTTTGTTCACATGTGGCCTTTGCTGTTTACAGGGCTTGGTTTTGAGAAGTGGTGACTGCCAAATAATGGGCGTGGAAGCAAACTGTGAATAGAAAGTTCACAGAAATTCTGGGAACTAGCACCTACCCTTAGGATGCTAACAGTTGGTTTCCAACCAGAACTCCTTAGCCATCACCCCGGCATGAGGGAAGTGGAAGTGAGGGAATGGTAAGTTGCAGGTATAGCCTGTGCTACGTGGCAAGAATGCCTTGGACATTAGCATTCAATGTGCTGGGCTGGGATATAGGAGGATGTGCTAGCACCAGCGACAAAAGCTAAAACCAACCAAGCAACCAAAATCTCCTGAAGAAAGTGGTTGTGTTCTGAGTATACCAGCACACACATTCACATCCGGGTTGTGATCTGAGCACACCAACACACACATTCACATCTACCCAGTGTGAGTTTTGGGAGTGTAGAATCATTTGTCTGTAAGTAGTTTCTTTACTTGCCCAATTTTTGCCTAAGCTTGTTACTAATTTTTTTTTTTAAAGTCATTAAAATGTGAAGATGTTACTCAGAGAAGGGGTAGTCTCCTGTCAGTCTGTATGAACTATAGAAGAATTGAAGGGTTTTGCAGAGAGCCTGCATGAGAGGGGAGGGTGTGCAGGTTGGGACAGAGGTATTCAAGAAGATAAACTGTGTGTTAGTGTTTAATGAGGGATGACCTTGTATTTCACAGCAACAGGCAAAGCATCCTGGTTTTTCCGTCTTTTCTTTGAAGTCTTTTGCTTTCTTTAAATCTGTAGTTGTTTATGGGATGGGCTACATGCCATAGCACACATGTGGATGTCAGCAGACAACTGTGCAGCAGTTGGTTCTCCTTCCAAAGAGGAGATTCTGGGGTTCAAACTCAGGTCGCCATGCCTGGTGCTTTTACACACTGAGTCAGCTCATTGGACTGAAAGTCCTTTCCTTGCTGACAGTCGGAGCTCACGTTTCAGGATCTGTTCTGTATGGACCAGTCTCTAAACTGTAAGGGAAGTTTGAGTGAGGGCTAATGAAAACACTTCCCTATATAGTCAAGTCTAACGTGGACTGGGCTTATTTTATTTTATTTTATTTTATTTTATTTTATTTTAGGACTTGTGTCTATGCCCTCCGTTACCTCCCCCCCCACACACACACCCTGTTCATTTGACAGCATCATGAAAATGTGCTTACGGTTCAAAATCAGTAACTATCCCCCAGAGCCACTTGGCTCTGCTCAACAAATTCCTTCCTTTTTGTGCTTTAGGATTTTTTTTTTTTCTGACAGGAAAAACGAAAAAAAAAAAAAAAAAGCAGAGGAAGGAAATTTGTCTCTAGGGCCAGAGAATGAAATGACCTAACCCATGAAAGCAGCTGCCACAAGCCTGCACAGAACAGCACCTGTGACTGCTGGGAACTGGGCACTAGAGACATTTGTAGGTCAGGCTTACGTTTCCTGGGGAGTTCTAATTCCTGATCCCTGTCTTATACATATTTCTTATTCCTTTAAAAAAAAAATTTATTTTAGTATATGTGTGTGAGTGTAGGTGCCTATAGAGACCAGAAGAGGGCATCAGTGCCCCCACCCCACCTTGGAGCTCAAGTTACAGGTAGTTGTGAGCTGCCCAATGTAGGTGATAGGAACCAACCTTGGGTCCACTAGACGAGCAGTATTCCTTTTAACTGCTAAGCTAAGCTCCAGCCCCATGTTTCTTACCTGTGGCTCTGAGTTTGCCTTGGTGAGGATGCTTCTTAAAAGGTTAGATGATTCGGGAGAGCCTCAGTGTATTCTACGTCTTTTGTTTTTATTTGCATCTTGACTCTTCCTCGGTCCGGGCAGAGGTGGCGCACCACACCTTTAATCCTAGCACTTGAGAGGCAGAGGCAGGCGGATTTCTGAGTTCGAGGCCAGCCTGCTCTACAGAGTGAGTTCCAGGACAGCCAGGACTACACAGAGAAACCCCTGTCTGGAAAAAACAAAAAACAAAAAACCAACAAAACAAAACCTCCCTCAGGATCATCTAAATTCATACTTCTGTGTTTTAAGAAGTACTTTCTCAAGCTGGGTTCCTAGGAGCTTTGGGAGTCCCACAAAACCTCTAAAGAGGAGGCTTCATAGGTGTGGGGGTGGTAGATGGGTGGGGTCAGTGTTTCTCCCACCAAAGAAACATGGCCTCTTATCTGTTTTACCTACTGTGCTTCTATGAAGGATTTGCCTGACAGAGGCATCTCCACCCCCAATAAATGTGAAAGCCATTGTCAGGAGCCTAGAAACGCCTAAGCCATGTGGCCCGGGACAGGGGAAAGCATTCTTCAGACAGCAGAAAAGACCTGTTTGAACGGCCCTCTTGGCCGCTGTCTCTGTTGTCCCAGATACCACCCCCTGCTGTAGGTGGGTGCTGCACCTTCCCTGTCCTGTTCCTGTCTCACTCACCCTGGCTTTGGGCAACGCTCTGCTCCCTCTTTTATTTCTCACCTGCTTCTGCTCTGACTTCTGACAACACTATGTTTCTTTACTTTGGCTTCTTGGCTATATATGGTCTCCTGCCGGCCCTGACTTATATATCAGTGTCCTGAAGTATTCTCTGTCCTTCCTGGGTGTCTGTCTCTCCAGAGGAACCTTGCTTTTTCAATGGCTATAGTCCTACAGCTGAGGTTGGGGTTTACCAGGGTTAAGTCAAGTTCCTGAACCCACTGTGATTGGGAAGTGGGTGATCTGTACCTGTGGCAGCGTGCCTCACACTGAACCTTCAGCTTCCTTTCATCCACATTACAATGTGGTAAAGCTGCGGTATTCCTGTCTGCATTAGGTGCAAAGAAACCGAGGTTGAGTAGGTGCAAAGAAACCAAGGCTGAGTGAGATTTATATGATTAGCTAAACATGGCAAAACTGGAAATAGATCCTGTGCCTTTGGACTCTAAATTCAGAATTTGAGTGATTGTAGTTTATGGACTTACACATATGAGATTAGAAACAGGTTGGTGGCTACAGCAGTGTGGTGACACACACACACGAACATACACACACATACACATGCGTGCACACGCACACACACAATTTTTTCAGTACTGATCATTTAACCCTGAACCTTATGCATGCTAGACAAGTACTCTACCACTGACCCATAGCCTCAGTCAAGAGAGTTCATGGGAGTAGCTTGGCTGGCGGAAGGTTAAAGGAGATAAGAAGAGGTCCTCAGTGGCCGTGTGGGGCACCCCCAGAGGCCCAGCATTGGAACCTAGCCAAGTA
This sequence comes from Grammomys surdaster, assembly GCF_004785775.1. Lineage (NCBI taxonomy): Eukaryota > Metazoa > Chordata > Mammalia > Rodentia > Muridae > Grammomys > Grammomys surdaster. The sequence goes on from NW_021604856.1 coordinate 178,118, forward strand.
GAGTGTAGCAAGGCCTCAGAGATGTCGTCTCCACAGTGGCTGTGCACCCTTTAGAATTTGGCTGAACCAGTTTCTGGCAATTGTAAGTTGACCTGCTCCTTCCTGTCTCTGAGACACACTGGCCGAAGGTCCTATTCCTTCTGTTGGGCTGCACCTGGTGTCGCCTTGGGTGGAAGTTTCAAAGCACTACTTCTGCCCTATGGCCCTGAATACTTGCTGGGTAATTCCAGAGGAACTGTGGCTCATTGTTCTGCAGGGTGGGAAGAGGAACTGCAGTAAAGTTCGTGGGGAAGCAGGAAGAAGAACCCTCTGCTTGGGTGATATTCTTAAGATCTTACTATTCTTAATCATCTCTCTTTGCCTCGGGTCCCTACCCTCTCTGCCTCTTCACCTGATAAACTCTTACCTCTGGGGCACTCACCTCTGGGGCACTCACCTCTTATACGCCCGAGAGTTGATTGAGAAGGAGACTGAGTTAGGTTAGACCCACTGTTCACAGGACGTACAAAACTTCCAGCACCTGGGCCCTGGGAGTTGACAGAACAAGTCTGGCTGACCATGGCTTAGCAGAGAGGGAGTGGGTGGGCAGTGGGAGGGAGCACTTACCCTTGCTGCAGGCGTGACTCAAGTGTTGAGTTGTCTTTTGAGAATTTAACATCTGCAATAAAATTTGGTTTAAAAAAAAGTCACACTGAGCCGGGCAGTAGTGGCGCACGCCTTTAATCCCAGCACTTGGGAGGCAGAGACAGGTGGATTTCTGCGGTGAGCCCGCGTGTTGTACAGTGCGAGTTCCAGGACAGCCAGGGCTATACAGAGAAACTCTGTCTCGAAAAACCAAAAAAAAAAATAAAAAAAAAAAGTCACACTGCCTTTTATTCTCTCTGCATGCTGGCAGTGTTAGACAAATCAGTGATGAAAATGCTGCTCTGTGAGGCAGGGGACTGTCGCTCAGTGCTAGAGTGCTTGCTTAGCATGAGTGAGACCCTGGATTTGATCCCCAGTACCACAAACCAAGCCTTTCTGGGGTGGGCCCTCTCCCCACTGCTTGGTACCCCCTGGCAGGGTAGTTATCCTGAGAACTCTGAAGCCAGAGTCGGGAGACAAGGACGTGTGTTTATACTGCTTTACCCGACTGTCAAATTGCTTACCTTTTCTAATCCTTAGTATTCTTTAGAAAATACATTTACTTATTGATGTATAGTGTGTGCGCACACACGCGCATGCGAGCACACATGTGTATGTGTGTGTATGTGTGTGTGTGTGCTACGCACAATACATGTGGAGAGACAACCTACAGGGATTGGTTCTTTCTTTCCATTATTTGGATCTCAGGGATCTAGTGAAGCCAATGAGGCTTGGTGACAAGTGAGGGAAAATGAGGACATGGTCTCTCCAAGGTATGGCTGAGGAGAAGGCTTATTGTGAATATGAGGGCGAGCACAGCCAGGGGCATCTGGGAGGTGTCTGTGTGTGTGTGTGTCTGTGTGTGTCTATGTGTGTCTGTGTGTGTGTCTGTGTGTGTGTCTATGTGTATCTGTGTATGTGTCTCTGTGTATGTATGTGTGTGTATGTGTGTCTGTGTCTCTCTGTGTATCTGTGTGTATGTGTGTGTCTCTGTGTGTCTATATGTGTGTGTGTCTATGTGTGTCTCTGTGTGTGTCTGTGTGTGTCTCTCTGTGTGTCTGTGTGTGTCTGTGTGTGTCTATGTGTGTCTCTGTGTGTGTCTCTGTGTGTGTGTGTGTCTCTGTGTATGTTTGCGCATGTGTCTGTGTGTATCTGTGTGTGTGTCTGTGTGTCTGTATATTTTTTGAGACCTGACGGACAGTACTTTTATCCATTGAGCCATCTCTTTGATAGCCTCCTGTTTTTATTTATTCCTACTGTGTGTGTGTGAGATGTGTGTGGGGGCATGTGTGTAGAAGTCAGATGACTGTTGAGTTACTTCTCTCTTTCCACGTATCTTTGGGTTCCAGGGACCCAGGGATCCAATCACAAATCATCAGGTCTGCCCGGGAAGCATTTTATCCATTGAATCATCTTTCCAGCTCCCCCGATATGCTGGTCTAGAAAGTGGAACCAAGATTGTGTCTTCAAATATTAAAAAGAAAAGAATGAATAACATAAAATAAAATCATAACAATAAATAATCAAATAATAGTTAAATCACCTTTAAAGGCTAATATTGAAATTAGCCTTTAAAGAGGGCAGCCGCACGTGTAACCCACATAGCTTTATGAATCTATCTCACGGTCTGATATTTGGGTCATTTGGGGATTATTCTGTCTTGGCAGTGCAGAATCTGAGAGGGTTGACTCAGGCTTTTTCATGCAGTGTTGGGTGTTGGGCTGGGGCATTACCAAACCTTGAGATGCTATCCTTTTAGTGGGGTTCTTAGGCAGGTAACAGGGAGTCCTCATGAGGTGCAACTAGGCCCAGTCGAGTTCTAGAACCAGACCTATCTACTTGTGATCTGCCCTGTCTTAACCAGTGCAGAGTGTTTGGGGAGCTGTGCTCTCTGCCTGAGAAGAGGGGTGTGTTCCTGACACAGTGACAGGAGAGTGTGTTGGCTGAGCGAGCATGTCAGCTTCTGTGTCTTATGGATTTACTGTCCCTTGATAAGCCCTGCTACATGATCAAGTTCCCACCTGCCAACGCCTTGTTCCTTCTCACCTGGGCAGTCAAGTCCTGCCTGTCACAGACATTATGATTTCCCAAATAACCCTCCAAGTTGGGTGGAGCAGGCTTTATTTTTTTTTATTATTTTTTATTTTTATTTTTATTTTTTTGGTTTTTTGAGACAGGTTTCTACAGCCAGGCTGTCCTGGAACTCACTCTGTACCCCAGGCTGGCCTTGAACTCAGAGATCCACCTGCCTCTGCCTCCCAAGTGCTGGGATTAAAGGTGTGCGCCACCACTGCCCGGCGGGAGCAGGCTTTATTACACACACACACACACACACACACACACACACATACACACACACACAAACTGCCTTGAAAAGGGAGGAAACTGAGGAGAAGGGGGTTAAATAGGATGCTTGGAGCATTGGCCAGTTAATGGAGAGGCTCTGACTTGGGGAGCTGAGCCTGCTGCCTGGAAAGAGGTGCTCCTGACACAGTTGCATGAGAATGTGTTGCAGGGCACAGACAACAGTCTGTGACTGATGGTTAACTCAGGGCTCCAAACACCAGCTCAGAGTTGAGACTTTGGAGAATGAAGGGGAAGCTTTTGATTCTGTTCACTGTTGTCTTAGGCTCTTTGGAGTCTTCTGACAGGAAGTGTTAGCAGGTCTCTGAGCTGGCGGGGCTCCCTCTAGCATAATCCAAGATTGGGTAGTCAGTCTCTGCTCTCTCCCTGCATCTTACACCGAGTGTCTCTGTCCTCTGTGTCTAACTTAGAGGAGCCCTTGCTACTTACCCTTCACCCCCATATCCTAACTTGGTTGCTGGTGTACTGTGGGGGCCTCAGCTTCTGACTGTAGAGGCTTCATGGGGCAAAGACCCACTCTTGAGTCTCTCTGATGAGTATATTAAGATTACCTCAGATTCTCCTTTTGTGCATGTGCAGTGACTATGGAATTGTCCATATGCATGTGAACTGCCAAAGCCTAGAGTGAGTTTCTCTCCTGTCCCCTCTCTCTCTCTCTCTTTCTATACACACACACACACACACACACACACACCACAAACACAGAGGTTTTTTTTTGTTGTTGTTGTTTTTTAAGAATTTTAATGCCTAGGGATATGGGTGGTAGCATGTGCATGCTGTACATGGATGAGTGCCTGGGTGAAATCCCCAGCGTCTCCACTCTTTACCTAGGCAGGGCGGGGGTGGGGGTGGGGGTGGCCTACACCTTTAATCCCAGCACTGGGGAGACAGGCAGATGGTTCTCTGAGTTTGAGTCTAACCTGGTCTACAGAGTGAGATCCAGAAAAGTCAGGACTATTACATCAAGAAACTTGCCTCGTCTCAAAAAAAAGGGGAAAAAAAAGTATTTACATCATTTCCTTCCTCTCTAACCTCTCCCATTCCCCTCGTTCATCAAAATGTTGACCACAGTTTGCATAAAGCCAGAAATGATGATGATCCAGGTGTGGTGGTGTGTGAGAGGCAGGTGGATCTCTGTGAGTTCGAGGCCAGCCTGGTCTACAGAGTCAGATCCAAGACAGCCAGAGCTACACACACACACACACATACACACACACACAAACCCTGTGTCAACAAACCAAACCAAAACCAAAACAAAGCCAACAGCTTGACTGCTGATACCGATAAAGGCAGAAGAAGAGAAGCAGGCTCTTTCAGCAGGGATAGTAGATTGTGAGAGATAGTAGATTATTTTGATAGTAGATTATTTTGACAGTAGATTATTTTGACAGTAGATTACTATCACAGCAGTTACTTTCCCTAAGCAGAACCTGAGGGTAGGAAAGCTTCCTTTCCCATCTGATTCCCCTTGTCTTCTAAAATGGAACCAGATTCAAGAAGGCTTCCTGGGCAGCGACACTGAGAAGGCCACAGATTAACAGTGACCCTGATGGGGTTCTTCACCTATAAAGGAGAGCTGTTCTAAGTCGTGGATTCCAGCCCAGCTATCTCAGAAAGTCACCAAGGAGCTGAGCACAAGGACGCTTGTATCAGGAAGCTAGGGTACAGGGATCACGAGTTTAAGACCTGCCTGAGCTGTATAGTAAGGCTCTATATAAAACAAATACAAAACAAACAAACAAAACCAGAATAAGATAAAAAGTTAAATATCCTCATCTTCAGGGCACAGCCCAGGCCTAACTCAGAATCTCTGGACTTGAGATCTAGACCTCCTTCATTTAAAAATTTCCCATTCCGGGCGGTGGTGGCGCAAGCCTTTAATCCCAGCACTTGGGAGGCAGAGGCAGGCGGATTTCTGAGTTCGAGAGTTCGAGGCTAGCCTGGTCTGCAGAGTGAGTTCCAGGAGAGCCAGGGCTACACAGAGAAACCCTGTCTCGAAAAAAAACAAATCAAAAAATTTCCCAGGAGGCTCTAGAATGCTGCCAAGGTTCACACCTACTGCTCTGCAATCAAAAAGAGTCAACTAATTGCTTACAGTATTCCCACATCTAGCTGTGCACTGCATGGGGATGGGGGGGGAAGGGCGCTTTTAAAATGACACCGCTTCCCTAGCAGCACATTCCAGACCATTTGAAGCGGTGACTTCAGCCCTAGGTATCTCTTACTCAGCCCTCATCCAGGCCAGCTGTTCCTACTGCCAGTGAGCCAATGGTACAAATGTTTCCTTTACAACTGTCTACCAGTGACTCAGGACTCGCATGTCATAGGTCAGGAAAAGGATGTTCAGAGAAGGTAGTGGCCTGACCCATGTGACCTCACAGAGAAGTCCCTGAAGCACGTCTGTCTAACCTTGAAACCTGTCCCAGTTGTCCAGACCCTATTCATTGATTGCATCCTGGACCTAGTAAAGAGTTTTCTCTGTTCTTCTCCAAACAGCCGAAGGCAAGGGGAAGGTAACCTGAAGCTATGACTCTCCTTCCAGCTACTCCCAAAGCCTGAGCTGAGGCCGATTCAGGAGAGAAGGCCCCAAGATGACTAGTGTTGCTGGTGTTTGGCTCCGCCCTAGTCCTCCACTCCCCCCAACCCAGACAGGGTTTCTCTGTATAGCCCTGGCTGTCCTGGAACTCACTCTGTAGACCAGGCTGGCCTCGAACTCAGAAATCCGCCTGCCTCTGCCCCCCAAGTGCTGGGATTAAAGGCGTGTACCACCACCTCCCAGCAACTGCTGTCCCCCACTTTTGAAGTGCCTCTTTTTGGAGGGAGGAAAAGTAGGCCTGGCTTACTCACGTCTCATTTGCAGCCTCTTCTCCTGGAGAAACCAAGAGGCAAAAGCACACACTCGCTTTTTGAGAGCTTAAGGGATTTTTCAGTCACATGACAGAAAGATGTCTTCATTCCCCTCATGAGACCAAAGAGATGTGATGTCAAGGTGACCTGACACTTTGAGCTCTTCTTTGACCTTGTGTTCCCAGGTCATCGCATAGCAGGACTTGAGGCTGGGCACTGGGGGATTTGTGTGTCAAACCTCTCCTGAGCCACTACCTGCATGTATACAACTTAAAGGCCTTGAGCTTGACTTTCTCCATCTATCAACTTACTCAGGATTGTGGGGGATGGGGGGGGCAGTTACCAGAACTCAGAAATGCCAGATCTGCCAAGCAGCCTTTGAGGTACCAGAAAGAAAGGAATATACAGCCCTGATGCTAAGACTCAGGCCACCTGGGACCAGAAGCTTTGTCAAGTGTTTGCTGGCACCTGTTCAGGGACCTTATGTCCTCAAGACTTAGAGTGGCTCCGAGTGGCCATCTGTGTTAGAGATTACATTGAATGTGCTCACTGTGGCCTTCCTCCACCTGTGTCAGCCCCTAGTGTGTGGACAGCTCAGAGCTAATACTTAGAGCCTGGATAGCTGAAACTTTAGAGTTTCAGTCCACATAATGTAAATTTGACCCCAAGACTGGCTCCTAGGGCCCTCCCCCCTCTGCACCTGTCATCCCTGCCTTTGTTCCTTGTCATTTACCCGCCAGCGCAGGGTACAGGCTCACACAGTGCTGAGTGAAGGGCAAAGGTGGAGAGATGAATGAATTTGCTTTTGGCGACATTTCTCGAGTGCCTGCTATGACAGACCGGTTAGCTGTTGGCTATCTGCTTGCTTGCTCAGCTTCATTTAAATTGTGTCAGCTAGTTCATTTCAAAGATCATCTCTTTAAAGAGCATTCTAAAAATAGGGTGCTTTAAATGCAGTGCCATTTTTTCCAAGGTTGGGACAAATGCTCAGCGTCTCTCACAACCGTGACTTTTACGTCAGATCCACTAAGAAAGTCCACCAGGGCTCTTGCCCCGTTGGGCCCTTATTGAGCCAGTATCAGGATGATAAATAGTAAATCTTCTGAGCTACTCGGGTAGCGGGTGTTTTGGGGGGTGAGGAACATGGAACTGAATGGAGGCTGAGAGGAAGGACCTTGGAGGGTAAGGAGGGGTCACTAGCAGTCACTAGGGATTTAGGTCTGTCCCAGCTCATGGCCTGAATTGAGATGGAGAGACACAGGCTGCCCTCAGAACACTTAGGGAAGCTGCCTCGGGCTGCTTGGATCTTGGCATGGTCACCCTTTCATGGTTCTCGTCTCAAGAGCCTGAGCTGGGTCATGTCTCTGGTAACTATCTGAGAAACTTTGTGGGCAACTGGCTTTAATGTCCAGTTCCTTTGTGAATTCTGTTATGAGTCACCTCACCTCTCCTTACACCCTAGTTTCCAAATTTTACAACTCCTGGTTCACACTGTTGTGATGATTAAGCTTGCCAAGTGGCCTTTACCCCACCCCCACCCCAATCAGGATCCTCACCAACCCAACCTGTTTTTATGGATGTTGTGACTTTAACTGGTAGTATAGACCTGGGTTCTAGGTGAGGCTTTGCAAGAACAAGGCCATGCTATTCTAAACAAGTTAATATTCCCCAGGACCTTGGTGTTCACCTTTGTATGCTGAGAACAACGACATTAACATTCCTCTTAGTAAAATGTGAAGATCTCGTAGGAATAGAAGGGAATCCAGTCCCTGCTCTACCTGAGTCAGTCCCGCAGGGTCACTGGTCAGTGACATGCCTTTCTGTCTTGGTAAAACGACCTGCTGATTGTCTCAGTAGCTGGCCATGAGGGCCACTTCTACACCTTACTTGTTTGTGTCTGCGTCCCCACAGTGGTCAGTTTGCCATCGTGAAGAAGTGCCGGGAGAAGAGCACGGGGCTGGAGTACGCGGCCAAGTTCATCAAGAAGAGGCAGAGCCGGGCCAGCCGTCGGGGCGTGTGCCGGGAGGAAATCGAGCGGGAGGTGAGCATCCTGCGGCAGGTGCTGCACCCCAACATCATCACGCTGCACGACGTCTATGAGAACCGCACCGACGTGGTGCTCATCCTTGAGCTGTGAGTGGGGCACCGGGACCGAGACATGGGGAAGTGGGATGGGCCACCAAGCTGAAGCTCCGCCCAGACGCAGACAGCTGTGGGCAGTTTCCTTCTGCCTTCCTTATCCTCATCCTCCTTCTAAAATGGAGCCAACAGAGGAGATGAGCTTGCTAAGTAGCAAGGATAGCAAATAATGACCTCACTCTTGCTTTCATTAGATTTTGGAGACCAAAGAGAAGAAACCAGTGATTCTGGTTTATTTCTCAGCCAGAAGAGCATTCATGAAGGGAGAGCAGAAGCAGAGGGTACTGTGGGTAACAGAGGTTGTCGAAGAGGGGTCTGTCTTGAAGAAAGGAAGAATGAACATCCTTCCAACTCTACAAAGCCCTTCCTTAGCCCTCTCCTGCAGAGAATCCAGCACACTGGCACTGTGTTTACTACTTGTATATTGTGTTATTACACTGATAGCTATTATTAACCGCTGAACCATCTCACCAGTCCATAGCTACTATTTAAAGAGCCTAGCCATATCCCTGCATTTGCAAGGTGCTGTGTTTGTCATTTTGCTCAGTCCTGCTTTAAGGAGTCTCACTAAGTCAGAGAGGGTTTTAATGTTCACTCTATTCACCCTATTTCACCCTCATAGTGATACAGTCACAGAGACTCTTAGCATACCCATTCTACAGATCAGAGCACCAAGAAGGTCAACATCCCATAGTTGGGAAATGGCAAGGCTGAGACTGCCATCTACGCAGTCACACACGTGAGGTGCAGCCTTGGGATGGCTGAGAAGGACTTCACAGTGGCTGGTAGAATTTAGTTTAGTGATACCAAGACTCCAGCTCAGTTGACCACACTGATGTCCTCGAGCTAGTGGAGTCTGGCAGGTAGTAGTAGGGTCTAAGTCAGGCTGTGGCACAAGTCACAACAGCCTCTTCCAGCCTGCTAATCAGTAAGACCCCAGGACAAGAGTGCGCTGAGCCTCAGAAGCATCTAGTAAACACCTGTCAATCCACAGAGGAGTGGGGTGTTTGTCTCAGTATTTCTTGATTTTGTGACTGTGGGCAAGTCACTCGTGAACCAGGAAGTGTCCTTTACCTGCCTCTAGATTGAGTGGATCACCTGACATTTGAGACTTACCTATACCTTGGGGGATATAACTAGTTAATTTAGAGAATTTGCATCCTTTTGAATTTGATTCATGCATGATCGACCTCTGTGTTTAGCTGCACAGAATTGCCAGTGCTCCCCTCGAATTGCCAGTGCTCCCCTCGAATTGCCAGTGCTCCCTTCGAATTGCCAGTGCTCCCCTCTTCTTTGGAGCCCAATGTGCTCTCATTTCATCCATGGACCTCCCTTGCAAAATGAACTAGCCATTGTCTGCATCCCCCTGACCCAGACAAGAGTTTGATGAAGGCCTTCCTCTTCTTCCCCAGGGATGGTAAGTCATGTGCACACGTCACATGACATGTTAAGGGTCACTAGTTAGCCTTCTGATTCCCAGAAGACAGTGACAAGCCCATCTTCCTGGGAAATCCAGAGTCACTTCTTTAAATGACTATTATCTCCTCCCTCCCCCACCAAAAAAAAAAAAAAACCCAAAAACCAAAAAACAAAAAACAAAAACCAAAAAAAACAAAACCCCGCAGGAACTATAAGGAAAGGCGTCTATAACCCTCCAGTCCAAACACAGCTACTGTGTCTCTCTGTGGTCCCCCTCAATCTTTATCACTTTGTATATAATTTTACAATTTCCTGTTCCACTTTTGTCTCCAACTAACAAAATTCCATATATAGCCTTTTTTCCTTTTAAATAACTATATCACGTTTCATTAAATTACACATCAGTGTTTCTCTATTGCTGGACATTTGCTTACAATTTTCCAGTGTTTATCCTTTCCAGACTTTACTGATAGAACTCTTTCTTCCCAGTGGTATGCCCCTTTTCTTTTGCATTAGTTATTTCAGCTGAATCTCTAGGACTGGAAGATTAAATTAAAGGTAGACAGGTATACATTCTCGCTGGCTTTACTTCCGAAGAATGCAGGAACAGGGGAGTGTTTCTATTTGCCTTCAGCCTTGGCGTCTGTGGGACATCTGTTTTAAAACATGTGTCTTCCTTTATTCATCTTTATAGTTACAAATCAGTATCTTGTCACTTTAATTGGTGTTTCTTGGACTTGAGTGAGTCCTGTTGGACTCCTCAGAAGTTCTTGGCATTTGGGTCCTCTCTGGGCAGCAGGTTTGCCCAGTGGTTAGACTTAAGTGTTAGTGTCCACTCGTTCATTTTTCAGAATTTGCCTGTTTATCTGTTGGTATTTTTCTCAGACAGCATCTCACTGATGTAGTCCAGGATGCTCTAGACCACATGACACCCCCAGCTCAGCCTATTCAGTGCTGGGATGACAAGTGTATGAGTGTATAGATGTGTTACCACATGTATATAATGTGTGCGTGCACACATATGTGTTCAGTATATGTACATGTGTGTGTGGAGGCCAGAGGAAGACATCCAGTGTCCTGCAATATTATACTCTGCCTTATTTCCTTGAGATAGGGTCTCTCCCTGAATCTGGAGCTGGACCGGCAGCCAGCAGACCCCACTGATTCTCCTGTTCCTGTCTCCCACAGTGCTAGGCTTATTGGTGTGCATGGCAACACACAGCTTTTCACATGGGTGTTGAGGATTTGAACTCAGGTCCTCATGTTGACAGAACAATTGCTCTTACCCACTGAGCCATCTCCCCAGCCCCTCACTTGCAGTTTTGATGGGCGAATTGACTCTGGTCCCATTGCACTCTTTAGCAGCTGTTGTCTGGGTTGGTGCTTCCTTTAGTTTCTGCCAAACAGGCCAGTACCAGAAGACACGCCATGCCCAACTCCTGTTCCTTTCCGCTGTCTTTATCCCATCTCTGGCCTTCTTAGGAGCACCTGTTTCTGGTCATGGAGATTATAGGGAGGATTAGGAAAGATTTTGCTGTCTGTGTGAGTTGATTTCCATATAGCTCTAAGACTATATTCAAAATCTCAATAGCTGAACTCATGTCATATGTGGAGAATGCCCCTTTGTAGCTCTAAATGCCCTGAGGGCCTCCTGGACTCCAGGATTACAGCGAGTGATGCCCTGGCAGGGGTTCCGAGGTGATCCTGATGTTTCCTAGGCCCAGCAGCTGTGGCAACATTATCATTCCATTATTGCCTGTGCAGGTCATATACATGCTACCAGAAGCAGTCTGGAAAGCATTTCACCAGGCGTACCAACCTGCAAGGGAAGAGTTGACCCTGAGAACACCATTACAGAAGAGACGAGGCCAGACTCTTACTTAGCCTGTGCTGGAGGGGTTTGGTTTGAGCTGTGAGTTAAAAGAAGCCCGGAAAGAGATGGAAAATGACCCAGGACAAAGGTCTCAGAACTGAGAGGCTCTTTGTAAAAACTATGTCTCCAGGCTTGTAGAGACAGCATGGCTAACTTCTACTTTTGAATTCTAGTCTCAGCTCAATGCTTCCATTTTCTCTTATTCTGTTTTTATTTTATGTGAATGGATGTAAATCTACCATATGCAAGCAGTGCCCACAGAGGCTGGAAGGCTTCAGATCTCTGGGAACTGGAGGCATAGACAGTTGTAAACTTCCATGTAAGTCTAGGGAAACAAGCTCATGCCCTTGTGCAGCCTTTTTTTTTTTTTTTTTTTTTAACTGCTGAACCATCTCTCCAGCCCCTATCAATGCTTTAATTTATTTCCATTTTAAAATGTTTTTGTTTGTTTGTTTGTTTGTTTGTTTTGTTTTGAGACAGGATGTCTTGTAGGCTTGGCAGTTCTTAATCTCTCTATGTAGTCAAGGTTGGCCGTGATCTACTGGTCTTCCTGTCCCCTCCCTCCTGAGTCCTGAAATTACAAATGTGTGCCACCACCACGTCGAGTTCATGAAACACTGGATCAAACCTATGCTTCCTGTATGCTAGGCGAGCACCGTACTAGCTGAGTCACCAAACTTCTATTGAATGGCTTTTGCATACAGCGTCTTTCGTCTTTCAGAAGCAAACGAGTTTGTGTGGAGAGTGACAGTGGATCCTGATGTGGCCGTCTGCACGGGCGTGTCAGGGACAATGTCTGTATGGCTCTGACGTGTCCTCATTTCGAGACACTTGGGCTGCATGATGTGGAGAGGGCAGGAAGAAAGGAGCACATGGAGGACTTGCAGTCAGGTGATGTGTCACTCATTAGCTGTGTGTGTGTGTGTGTGTGGGGTACTTACTCTCTTTGGCCCTCAGTTTTATCCTAAATATATAGAGAGAAGAAACTGCATTCCTCCAGGTGGATGTGAGGGTTAAATGAGAGAATTTTCAAGAAGGCATATTGTAGGAATGGTGAACTTTAAATAAAACTTTGAGACCTCCTCCAGCACGGCACCCCTGCAGTGAGGTGAACATAGTATCTAGTGTTCATTTCAAGGACTTATCAAGGCCTCCCAGCCTGAGTCAGCCAGGTATCAGGATTCCTCCCAGCCTGAAAGTGGCTAGGAGAAGTCTCACTCTTGTTTCAAGAAGAAAAGCTGACATCCAGGAACTATCACAGCCCATCCTGAGGTTAAGGTTGTGGAAGGACTGGACTTCCACCCTAACCCTTCCTGGGACAGACTCAAGGTATCCCTTGCAGCAACTGTGAGGTTCCAGCACCTGCCCCAAATCAGGGTGGGGACAGGATGCTGGATGATGTCACCATGAGCATAGAAAATGCTGTGCTAGCCTGATCTCCAGCACCCATTCAGCCTCTACAGACCACACCCAGCTCACTCTGAGCAGAGAGGTCCTGCGGCATGGACAGTGAGTGAACAAAGAAATAAAAAGGAAAGGAAAGGACAGGACTGGTCCTGGGTATGGTGGAGGAAAACATTTATTCTAGATATGCAGGAGAGCATAGCCAGAGGCAGACATATCTGGGAGAGTCCAGAATGGTCATGTCCCTGAACCACATAAGGAGAGAGAGAGAGAGAGAGAGAGAGAGAGAGAGAGAGAGAGAGAGAGAGAGAGAGAGAGAGAGAAGGCCAAAGGTGTAAAAGGATCCAAAAGAGATGGGTAACTAAAATGTCTGGATTCTCTAGGGAAGAGCCTTTGGGGGAGGGGCAGCCACACTCTGTAGCTGGTAGGGACTGAGGCACACTGGGAGAACCTAGAGGCCAGGTCCATTCCCATATGTTAAATAGACACCTAAGCTAGTTTGTCCCAGCTTTGAAATTTAACAGACAGCCTGTTTGCTACAGTGTGCACCCTTGTCCTCCCTCCCCCCAACCTAAAATAAACACTAACCCTGGTGCTGAGATTAAAAATGTCCGGACAAAAACAACTTTAGAGAGGAGGTGTTTACTTAGACTCACTGTGAGGGTACAGTCCCTCACAGCAGGAAAGGCTGCTGGTCATGTGACAGACACAGTCACAAACCAGAGATGACGATTGCTAACACATAGCTCATGTTCTCTCTTTTTATTCAGTCCAATAAAATTGAATGTTGACCAAATGCAATTCTAAATTTTCTAGTAGCCACACTGAATAGGTAAAAAGTAATAGGTGACCTGATGTTAATAATAATTTTATTGACTCCAACATATATGTAGGTAATATGTAGGTAGTATGAAGTTATTGATGAGCATTTTACATATTTATAATATATTAATATATACATATTAATATATAATATAAATATATTGTATAATAGAATATATTGTTATATATAATATATAATATATATATTCTAAGTCTACATAAGCTAATGTGGATTTGACACTCAGAGCACATATTTGCTTATAGGTATTGCCCTGATTAAAGTGAACGGCAGTTCTATTGTTCTAAACAGTAAACTTGTGTTTAATAAAGAAATTTTATACTTAATGAGTTTTTTGTTGTTTTGTTTTTTGTTTTTTCGAGACAGGGTTTCTCTGTGTAGCCCTGGCTGTCCTGGAACTCACTCTGTAGACCAGGCTGGCCTCGAACTCTCAAACTCAGAAATCCACCTCCCAAGTGCTGGGATTAAAGGCATGCGCCACCACTGCCCGGCAGAGTTTTTGTATTAAAATTAGATTAAATTTAAAAATTGAGTTCCTTAGTCACATTGGCCGTATTTCAAGTGCTCAGTAACCACACACATTTAGTGGCTAAACACTGTTGAACAGACTAGACAGAGGGGGCTTCAGCAAACAGAGGGGCTTGTACCCAGGGCAGGATGCTCATGTATGCCATTATGGAGGTGCAGAAAATGTTGGAAAGGGCAAATCCTGTAGTTTTCTAGGGATTATTTTATGAAGATTTATGTGTAAATCAGGAACCATATGTAGATCATCCTGAGTCCATGAAGAGGCCATGTTTTATAAAACTAAGGAGAGGAAGCTCTAGGGGCCATGTTGCCCAATCTGCTCTTTTTCAGGTGGGAAAAACCATGGCTTTCCTAGAGCAGGCGAGTGAGTCACCAGGTCACAGCCAGTTAGGTCTAGCATTTGTGCCTCTTTGTTGTCTGTCTCAGTCCGACTGTGGCATCTCATCCCCCTCTCCCCAAACTTCATGTTATCCCTTCATGTAAAATAGATCCTTTGTACTAAGAGGCTTGAAAAGTCTAAACTGATTTCAGCATCAGAATTTAAACACTGATGGCAAGCCAGGCCTGGTGGCTCATGCCTTTAATATCCGCCCCTGGGAGGCAGAGGCAGGCGGATTTCTGAGTTCGAGGCCAGCCTGGTCTGTAGAGTGAGTTCCAGAACAGCCAGGGCTACACAGAGAAACCCTGTCTCAAAAAAACAAACAAACAAAAACAAAACAAAAACACACAAACAAGTCAGTGTCTTAGCCAGCACACACACAAACAAACAGAAGCCAGCATCTTAGCCAGCACATCCAGGTTAGTTCTGAATGGGAGTCAAGGGGATCCATTCTGAGCAAACTACACTTCAGCTGAAGTGGGAGCAACCGACAAGCACTGTGGTTTTAAAGTTCCGAGTGGGGTAGGGGTAGTGTAGACCATTCTATTTCAAAGGAGCAAACTGGGAAGATAGAAATGATTGATGGATCTTGAGTCAGTCTAAAACCACCTTTGGCCCAATATTTTGCACTTCAGACCCACCAGGGCACAGATCCTGCATAACAGCTTTGGTAACCGTGCCCTCTTGTCTTTGCTCTGAGTAGTCTACACCATAACCCTCACAGGTTGGAGTTGCCTGGCTGTGGCTCTTCCAGACAAGAATGATACGTACACCTGTGGGTCCACTGGTCTGGTGTCTCCAGGTGATCGTATTTGCCTGATGCAGTAGGTACTCTCTGCATTGGCCTCCACCCCAGCACAGTTCTCCTTCCAGGGGCCTCCAAGCTCTGAGGCATCCTTTGAAATCCAGGTAGAAGTAGCCACACCCACACCACTTTGCTTGGCACAGAGCAGTCACTTTAGGAGCCAGTGGAGCCACACCTGGGGTGACTGATGAGCCTGGTACTAGAGTTCAGGAAGTAAAGGCCTCAACATGAACCGGGCTGGGCAGTGGGGTGCTCTTCCTTTGGTAGGATTCTGTCCTCCAGGCCCTTTGTGTGGCCCTGTGACAGGCGTGGAGCTGTTCCCTTATATGAAGTCTGAGATGACTTGAAACCATTATCTCATTGTCTTGGACAATAGGCCCTTTATACAGTTGACTAATCTCCATTGTTCTGATGACGAACACTTGGCCTTCCTTGGGAGAGCTGATCCTTGTAAAGCTCCTTATCACGCTAACCTCAGCCTCACCTGTGTTCTCTTGCCACAGCGTTTCTCATGGCTTTCTTCCCAGTAGGAATAGGCCGAAAAAACTTAAAACTTTTACATCTTCCTTATTTTTAAAAATAAGTATTTTATTTTATAACATTCCTCTTTGGGCCAGTGAAATTGCTCAGTGAGTAAGGTGCCTGTCACCAAGACTGATGACCTGAGTTTGATCCCTGGGATCCATATGGTGGGAGGAGAGAACTGAAGAACTGACTCCTGCAAGCTGTCTACACACACACACACACACACACACACACACACACACACACATATATACACACACGTACACATATACACACACATACACACATACACACACATACACATAAACACACATATACACATATACACACACACATATACACACATATACACATACACACACATACACACAGAGACAGAAAGAGACACACACACGCACACACGCACACACACACACACATACATTTACATTTTACTGTGTCAAGAAAAATAGACTCCATCAGCATTGAGCTTAGACATTTTCCTAGCCAAACACCCAGCCTCATCATTCACAAGTTTGTCCTTTTGTAAGACTCTAGCACAAGAACAAACTTCAGTGACATTTCTCTGCTATCTTATTACAAGAATGGTAATAAAATACTGACTGATGCCACGTTCCTCAGATCTATTTGCAAACCTTTTCGGAATGGCAGGCCACCGTCTGTATTTCTACCTGAGTTTTATTTAGAACCACTTAGATACTTTCAGGGTGTTGAGACTCTCCTCCCCAGAACCGTTCTCTGCGGCACACTTATGACATTGAAGACAAATTCCAGCATGCATTTCACAACTCATCTGCCTCAGCGCCTTACCTATTTCTGAAGCCACTCCCATGTTTTTAGTTTGTTGGTTTTTTGGTTACGATGTCACCCCACTCGATACAAACATCCTATGTTGGGTTCTTCAAGCAGCTATATAAGAAAATACCACAAACTGGTCTTTATTTCTCACACTTCTCAAGGCTGGAAAATTCAAGATCAAGGCACTAGGCGCCTTGTCTGGAGGGCCGGGGGTGCGCCGTGGGGACTTGCTTCATAGATAATTGTCTTCCTGGAAGGTTTCTGTTTGAGGTTCACTGGAACACAGAGGCAGATTATCTTTTTGGGTAAGAGACTTAGAAGAATTATTAGTACCGTAGATAAACATAAAAATAGATATTGCAAGGGTTTTAAAGAAGTTCTTTGGCCGGGCGGTGGTGGCGCATGCCTTTAATCCCAGCACTTGGGAGGCAGAGGCAGGCGGATTTCTGAGTTTGAGGCCAGCCTGGTCTACAGAGTGAGTTCCAGGACAGCCAGGGCTACACAGAGAAACCCTGTCTCGAAAAAAACAAAAACAAAAACAAAAAAACAAAGAAGTTCTCTATTTCATCCCAATTTACTTTTGTTTCACTTGGGGCTTTGTCCTTTTTGAGTTAGGGTCTTACTCTGAATGTCAAGATGGCCTGGAAGTGGCTGGATGGACTGGATAGGCCTTGAGTTTGTGACAATCTTTCTGCTTTTGCCCCTCAAGTGCTTGTGTAATTTTAGTTTTATACGCACTGTATTTCATACAATTATTTGTAAGTTACAGAAGAGCTGAGCAAAGCTAAAGAAGCCATATACATACATACATACATACATACATACATACATGTGTGTGTGTATATATATATGTATATGTATATACATATATATATATATATATATATATGTATAAAATGATTTATATATGATATATAGTATCCTTCTATGTAGCTCTGGCTGTCCTGGAACTCTCCAAGGTCTACTTGTCCCCAAGCCTGGATAGACTGTAGAACTTTAAAAGATAATGCAGATTGGTGCCCAGACAATGGATATGGCTCAGTTGGTGACTGTTCCCTGCATAAGCATGAAGACCTGTGTCCAAGTCTCTGGCTCTCACACTGAAGCGATGCATCTCTGATTTCTGCACGAGGGAAAAGGGGACAGGGGGAGCTTGCAGGCATCTAGTTTAGCTGAATCCAGAGTTCTAGGTTCAGTGAGAGATCTTGTCTTAAAATATAAGGCAGAGAGCACTTGAGACAGACATTTGACATGGATTTCTTGCTTCTACGTGCATGTGTGCACAAATGAATGCCCATGCAGAGTCAGGACAAATGCAGAATACTTCATTGGTTCCGGAGAGCTGCAAGAACAGGGAAAATCATTCCTAGTTGAGTTCAGGACAGTTAGGAATTTGTCATCTGGTGATCTACACGGCAAGCACATATCGGAGGGGTCCTTGACAGTGATGGACTGGTATACCTCACTGTAGTCTGTGGTTTCATCTTTTATGAATCGTGTGTGAGGGCATTGTTGTTATTCATTGGTCTGGTGGCTGCAATGAATTCTCAGGAGGTTTTTTTTTATTATTATTAACAAATAATTCACATATCATTCTTTGTCTTCTTGATGTGCGGGACAGATGGTACTTGTTCATATGTACAAACAAGATACCAAGTCAGGGACTGGGGAGATGGCTTAACAGCAGAAGATGCTTGCTGCCCCAAGCCTGAAACCTGAGCTCAATCCCTGAAACATACATGAACAGGAGGAGAGAATTGACTCCAGCAAGTTGTCCTGTGACTTCTGCCTGTGTGCCATGGGCATGTGTGCCCCATCGTCACCAACTAACTAACTAGATGCCAGGGCATTGTACCTTAGCATTCACACTGCTGCTCTATCTGAAATGTGATTCACAGTGGTGCACGGCCTGCTCTTTACGGAAAAAGGGTAATATTCAGGGTAACGAGAGACCTGGACCTAGAGCACGAACAGAGGCCTTTCTGGGAACAGCCTCATGGTGTGATTCTTTACTCAGAGCTCCAACAGAAAGAATACAGAAGCAAAGCCAGCATTAAGTACCGATTAGACTGAGCTCCAGGCAGGGCAAGGGAGATCCTACTTTCCAGACCGTGTGAGAGTCAGCTGTAGGACCTGCACCCATGAGCCAGGCCTCACGACAAACAAAACTAACTGGGCCTGGCCCTCCCCACCGGTGTCTTCCAGAGTGTCCGGAGGAGAACTGTTCGATTTCTTGGCCCAGAAGGAGTCGTTAAGTGAGGAGGAGGCCACCAGCTTCATTAAACAGATCCTGGATGGGGTGAATTACCTTCACACAAAGAAAATTGCTCACTTTGATCTCAAGGTCAGTAAGGGGAACAAAGAGCATGAAGTGTTTAGGAAGAAGGGACCCTGTCCCCCTGTCATAGATAGGAAGGGTCTAGTGCCCACAGGCCCACTCTGCGCTCCTTCAACACCAACGCCAAACCTTGGGGCAAGGAATGGCCTGTTGCATGTATCCACCTCAGTTTCACTTCTATCAGGTCTTCCGTATGTGGGGCTGACTACAAGAAGCACTTTGAACACTTGTAATCTCTTCCAGGGAGTAGGTGAGGCATACTGTTAAAAAAAAAAAAAAAAAAAGCAGCAACAAGAAATTTGAAACAAAACTCATTTCACAAGAGGAAACCTACTGACAAGGAAGAGCTAAATCATGAGTGGGCGGAACTAGCAGGATCTGCAGACTTGCTGAGGTTGGCTGATAATCTAGACCCAGCACGGTGTGGCCTTCTGTGTCTCCTCCGTGGAGATGATAGATCTTGGAGCCCAAGGACTGTTGGCTCCCTGCTCCCCCCTCATCCCAAACTGGAGCCACAGGACTGCTTCCAGGACCCACTGATCATTTGTGGGGACTGGTGTTCAGGGTTGAGAAAGTTCATCGTGACCAGGTTTAACTGCATGTGTGCTGTGGTCAAGGCAGAGGGATTGGCTTTCTCAGTGACTGAGCTGAGGCATGGAGACTGAGGGGCCTTTGCAGGGCTGACTCATCGATGTCCCTTCACCTCATGAATAGATTCCTGTTTGTAGGTGGACGCCCACACACTAGTGGTTGCTATTGCTTCTTTATTTTGCTTTTGAGTCACACTCATATACCTCAGGCTGACCTCAAACTTGTTGGCCTTGAATTCTTGATTCTCCTATGGCTGCTTCCCACATGCCGGGCTTACAGGTGTGCACCACCACACCTGGCTGGCTAGTCTTCTCTGTAGAAACCCCTGTACTGTTTTGTGAACTTAGCTCTTTTCTTTTCTCTTTTCTTCTTTTCTCCTTCCTTCCTTCCTTCCTTCCTTCCTTCCTTCCTTCCTTCCTTCCTTCTTCCTTCCTTCCCCTCTCTCTTCTCTTCTCTCTCTCTCTCTCTCTCTCTCTCTCTCTCTCTTTCTTTCTTTCTTTCTTTCTTTCTTTCTTTCTGTTTTTGGAGACAGGGGCTTTTTTTTCATGCAGTTCTGAATGTCTTGGAACTCCCTCTGTAGGCCACCAGGCTGGCCCCAAACTCAGAGAGATCTGCTTGTCTCTGCCTCCAGAGTGCTGAGGATTAAAAGTGTGTGCCACCATTCACCTGGCTAGTTTGTTCCCCCCCCCCCAAGGATATTTGTGCAGGAGATAGAAAAGAAAGATCAGCCATTCTAAGAGTTGTGACAGAGGGAAGCACTGAGGGAGTCGGGGTGGTAGTGGGGGGCAGAGCTAGTGCACCCAAAGGACAGACTTTTAACTCATCCTGAAGTTATCAGAGAGAGCTGCTTGGAAAAGCTGGCATTTGTCTTTTCTAAAGAATCAGCAGGGATTTGCAGAGGGAGAGGACCATTGGAGGAAGAAAGACTTATATACTGTGTATATAATCGCCATAACAACACAAACGTTCAATGAAGAACAGAGAAAGGATGTGTGCGCATGACTGGAGAAGAGGCTGGGAAGAGGGCCGGAAGCAATCAGGAGCCATTAAGGCCAAGCCAAGGAGGCCCTTTACCCTGAGAGATACAGGGGCCAGGGTAGCACGCAGATGTTTCAGTTTGATCCCTCTGGCTGAGAAGATGGATATAAAGGGGGCACAGCTTTTTTTGTCACAGCTGGGCAGCTATGACGTAATCTAGGTAAGGGACAGTAAGGGACAGGTTCAACTCATAATTGCTTAGCAGCTCAATTTCATGTGAAGGAAAGGAGTAGGTAGCATTCACAAGGACACCATGTTTTGGTTTGAGGGACTGATCCAGAGAGAACACGACGCGTGTGTCCACAGTCTCATAGTACCCACACGGAGGGCGTGGGCTCAGTTCCCAAGCATGAATCTCTGTCCTAGCTCTTACCCCAGCATGAGGCCCTTCCTGATGCCAGTTATTACAGGCTTTTAAAATGATTTCTACGAAGATGGTTTACAGAGTTCTCTCAGGGGGGTCACAAAATCAAAGTTGGGGTCCCAGTGGAGGGTGGGTCTGGATAAGCTTTTGGACAGTGGGAATACACCGGGCAGGTAATGGTCTTATTGGATTGCCTCTGTGTCTCCTTCCTAATAACATTGTAGGCAATTAACTTATTGGGACTTTCCTGGCTCCTGGAGACTGCCTCCCTTTGTCTTTTCTCTAGTGGCTGATACAGGCGGAAGGGTTTGCTCTGGTGAAGCTGGTGAAGCGGGGCCTGGGTTGGAGTCAGCTGTGTTGGTTGGGCTTTATGCTTGATTCTGCCATACACCTGAAGACACCTGAACCGTGGGTTTTCAGCCCTGTTGTGGCTACCACCCCCTACCTGGCAGAGCTGACACCAGAGGGGAGCGCGCTCAGTGGCACATGCAGAGTATGTGTTGTGTGCTGTTATTGTTACCTCCCTTCCCAGAAGAGTGGAAAAGAAAACACAACTCTTATTACAATGTTTTGGGCTCTGCTAGACTAGAAAAACAAACGCTGGTAATGCCGAGAGCTGAGACTTGCTGTGTGGTAGGGTGGCTATTTATAGCTCTCAGACTGAGTCTGGACATTTTCCATGACCTAGAGACAGTCAATGTTTACCATGGTACATGTGGGACAAAGACGCTGCTAAGCCCATCCATGGCCTCAGGTATATAGACTCTGAACTTTCTGATTCTCCCTTCTCGTGGGTTTCTTGGCATAGGCCCAGATAGGCAACGTTGGGAAATGATGAGCAGCAGGACCACAAATGGATTTTCCTCATGGCTAGGAGACACCTCCTATACCCAGAAGGTAGCTTTGTGTACCGTTATACTGGAAGTTTCTACTAGCTTTAGAGGATACAGTCAGCTGGTAGCCTAGAAGAGGTGTCTTGGTTTCATGTTGCTTTCTACTATCTGACATCTACTTGTCCTTGTTAGTCTTCCTCTTCTGTAATGAGCTTCTTTTCCCCTCTACTTGCTTGTGTCCTGTTACTCCTCCATAAGAAAGCCTGGTTTCCCTAAGATGCAGACACCATGCCATCTCCATGTCCCATCTATTACCTCTTCTCTGGGTCCTCTTTCCAGCTTGAAGGAGCTATGGCTGAGGAGGGTTAGCTGTCCGGTCTGCCTTTGTGGTATGAATGGCCTCCTGGGAAGCCTGGGTCTCAGTTACCATGACAAAGGCAACTCAAGGGAGAAAGGGTTTATATCTCAGCTCACAGTTTAAGGGAACAGTCATGGAGTCACTCGGCAGCAAGAGCTTGAAGAAGCAAGGCATTGCATAGGGTCAAGGGGAAAATGCATGCTTGTGCTTAGCTGACTCTCCATTTTATAGAGTCCTGTTTGGGGAAGGATCCCACTTACAATAAATATAGGTCTTTCCACATTCACTAACATGAAGATAATCCTCCACCAGCATGCCCAGAGGCCCATCTTCCAGGCAATTCTAGAGACCAAGGGTGGGTGTTGCAACCTCTCTACTCTTCCCTTTTCCTTTTCAGGGCCTTTCTGCTCATTCTCTAAGACCCAGCAGAACTGTCCTTTCCTCTGGAAAAGGAAAAGCCTCTGCTATCTGTCAAAAGCATAACTAAGAATTAACCAAGGTCTTTGTGTCTGTTACCCTCTGTGCAAACTTCCATTGGGAGTGTTGATCTTGAGGGGTCACTTTCCGCTGCCCAGTACCTGCCATAGGATGAGTGAATGAGTGAGCGCATGAATACATACCTTAGTGACAGCCATGGACCCTTGGATGTCATGAGAACTCAGCATCTTTTCATGAAAGTGCAAAGTGGGTTATAGGCAGGATGCAGTTAGCTCAGCAGTGTGCACATTCATTGAGGACCTGCTATAATCCAGGGGAAAGCACTGAAGCCATGTGATGCTGTTCTAGCTTCCAGGAGTCTAATGTCTTCAGGGAGATGGACACAGTGAGGCTTGGTGAGGAGGTCATATGAAATAAAACCTAATAGGTCCTCACTCACCACGCCCACCTCCAAGGAATGAGCTCTTGACCTCAGACAGGGTGGAGACCACTTTTGTGTGCGTTATAGAACTGGACACAGATTTCAGTAGGATAGGGTCGAAGAATAAGGGTTCTTACCCTGCTGAGAGGGACATGGACTGAATGCCTGTTGGTATCAGGGACCATCAGGCAAGAAGCCCATAGGGACATAGGCCTCAGAACTACTCAAAAACCTCATCTTTGTGCATGTCCTCGGTACAAATAGAGGCCTTGTGGAGAGTGTTTGTATACAGTCTTGTTTACAAGATTTATTTTAGAGAGTTGTATACAAGTTTATTTTAGAGAGTTTCTCCTTCGAAATGGAATGTATCCTTTCCTCTCTGCACAAACCAAATCTAGCCTGAGAACTCTGAAAATAGTTCAGAATAGAAGGTAGTCCCCAGGACGAATGGTATAGTAAAGCAAAAATAATAAATCACAAGAAATGGTTAAATTGATACGTAATCTGGAAATTCAAAACTCTGAGGAGGCTTTTAGTCAATTCCATAGTAAGGAATTCCCCCCAAAACCCATGTTTCCCAGCTCCTTTATGCCCAGAGTCATCCTCAGTGCTCATCTATGGTCATGGTGTGATGGAGACTGCTGGGCAAGCTTGCATGAGAGTAGTCATGGCAACACTTTAAGGACATAGTACTCTCTAGAGTTCAGCATGCTCACACCTCTTTTTCCTCATTTGATCCTCATGGCAGCAGAAAGTGATGTCAAGTTTTTACAAACTGAATACTTGGGATTCAGAGAGATTCAGTAACAGGCTCAAGATCACACAAGTATCAGATGACAACTCTGCACTTGTTATTCACACAGTTAATCCAAGGTCTGGGCTGGGCTTTACATTTTGTTTTGGTTTTCTGAGACAAAGTCTCATGTAGGCTAAGCTAGCTTCAAACTATGACATATATATAGCCAAAGATGTCTGTGGACACCTGATCCTCCTGCTTATGCCTCCTGAGTGACAAGCAGGTACCTGATTTCTAGTCTTTTTCCTTCCTTTTCTTTTCCTTTCCTTTTCCTTTCTTTTCTTTTACTTTCTTTTCTTTTCCCTTTCCTCCCCCTCTCTTTCTCTCTCTCTTTCTTCTTTCTTTCTTTGGGTCAACCTGTTCCCAATTTTTAGTTGAGCAAAGTAAACCAAAAATGCTCTCCTGTAGTTGTCTTTGGCTACTTTGTGGGTTCTTCTTTCTTCCACTCTTCTTCATGCTTTTTCTTTCACCCTTTCAACTCCCTAACACTAGATGGGGGGGGGAAGGGGTCATTGTTATCATTAACTATTTCCTGCTGATTAGAGGCCTCAAGTTCCTTGAGGCAAGCTTGTCAGGATATCTAATTTCTTCTATCTTCCCTTCCTTCCTTCCTTCCTTCCTTCCTTCCTTCCTTCCTTCCTTCCTTTGTCCGTCTTTCTTTCTTTCTTTCTTTCTTTCTTTCTTTCTTTCTTTCTTTCTTTCTTTCTTGCACACAACTACTTAACAAACTATGACCAACAACAACCAGCAACCCACCCTGCCTCTTGGGACCCTAGCATTTATATACCCTCTGAAAAATCCCCAGAATTTCAAACATCACACAATCACCAACACTATCTGCAGCTAATAAAATCACGCCCCTGCTAGAGCATGAGGCAAGTCATAGTCAGCTGCTGTGGACAATCTGAAGCAGCTCTGTATCCCACACCTGGGATTAAAATGAAAGCACATTCTTAGAATATTTCTGTGTTTTATAAAGAAACCAAAATTCTCACTACGCTATCCCTCTCCTTCTGTGAACATTTCCTTTCCTAACATTTCCTAGCATTTCATGTGAGGGGGCTCAGAGGTGTCTGGCTGCCCCCAGCTGTGTGTTGCCCTCTACCTGAGCCCAGCCTCTCCTGGTTGAAGTATTGTTCACATGGTTTCTTTGAAGTTCCATCACAGCACACCAGGAGCCCTAATGATGCCCTGTTAAACACTCACAGAATTCTTACCAACTTGATAATCCCTTCCCATGAACCAGTTGCCTCCTGGTTCTCTGAGATCCAGTGGACAAAGGTACTTGTGAGCAAGATAGTGCTGAATTCAGTGCTCTCTCTGGTGGTAGCAATGATGAGTAATATTGGCAGTTGGTATCCATGGAACACTTATTATGTGAAGACTAAAGGTAAAATAAAAGGACAGTGGCATACCATACGACTGGAAATATGGAGCTCACCCGGGGATATGTACTAGGCATGTGTGAATGAGTGCCCAGGTTTAACACCTAGTCCATTTGAGGGAGATGGTGGTACCCTGTGAAGACTCTTCTCTCTGTGTGTATCACTCATGCAGCTGTGCTGAGATCGACGCTCTGAGGTTAGACCATAGAAAAGAAGTCACTAGGAGGGTCCTGAGACTTCACTATGCCTCCTTAACTACCATGCAGGATGTGGTGGTGCACGGCCTTTAATCCCAGCATTTAAGAGGCAGAGGCAGGTAGATCTCTGAGTTCAAGGCCAGCCTGGTCTACAGAGTGAGTTCCAGGACAGCCAGAGCTACACAGAGAAACCCTGTCTTGAAGAAGAAAAAAAAAAACCTAAAAAAAGAACAAAACAAAATGACCTAACCTAGCCATATTCATTTTCCCATTTGACAGATGAATCAGCCAAGACTCAGAGAAAAAAAGTGGCCTGCTAGGATCCCACAGTTAGCACAGGGCAGAAAGGGACAGGAACTCATGCATGACTGATGCCAGTCGCCCCTCGTGACAAATGCTGAACACTGTGACTCTTTGCAGAGCTTGTTTTACAACACCAACTGTGAGCCCACTTCTGGAGTTGGGCTTAATTAATTTTAATGTGGTCCCAGGGGATTCTAAGAAGCAGCTGGCCCCTGAATTGTTGGGCCCCCCAAATATAGCATGGAACTCAGAATATTAGTATCCAGTTCGGATCCCTCATGGCTTAGACAGGGCTCCCTAGATCTGATCAGGAATGTATAGGTAGGGACGAGAGCTTGTAGCAAATGTTGTCTGGCGTGTGGCACAGACTGTGAAGCCCGTGTGCTTGCTGACTGATCCAACACTGGAAACCAGTAGTCCTAGCACAGCCTCTGTTGTGAAGTTTTACAGTCAGGTGTGGTGGCACGCCTGTTATCCCAGCACTTGGGAGGTATAGCCAAAGGATTACCAGCAAGGTCTACATCACAGGTTCTAGGCTCTGGCCAAAGCTACCTAGTAAGACCTCTTCTAAAAAAACAAACAAAAAACCAAAACAACAACAACAAAAACAGTGCGTTGTTACTTCTCTTCCCCAGTAGAGCAGAGAAAGGATAGGCAGTGATTTCCTTTCCTGTTTTTCCCAGCAGAGACAAGAGGTCAGAGCCACACAGCGGTCCCTCTGCTGGCGACTAGGTGGAGGCTGTGGTTTGACAAATCTAAGGGCAGCTGAGTTCGGCCCCTTCCCTAAACCACAGCTGTGGCTTTTCTAGGAAAAGCAGGGAGCTAGGGTGGCACACTGACTGAGGCACAGAGCCATGGTGACATGCCTACTGTGCTGACAGGCTGGGGGATCCAAAGGACATGGCTGCAGGAGTTGGGAGCACGTAGGACGCAGGCTCCGCTCAAGCCCCTATTGTTGGCTAAGACACCTTTGAGAACTCTTGACCTCTTGCCTTGGTTTCTTCATCTGTGTGGCCTGAATCCTGTCAGGACCGGCCTCACTCAGTGGAGATGAAAAGAGATGAGGACCTTATAAACTGTTAAGTGCTACAAGTTTTCCTGTACAGTCTACATGACGTGCTAGCTAGATGCTGTGAGGAACATTGGAAAAGTATATATATATATATTTAACACAGTGGGGAAAGCAAGACTCATTTCCAGAAATCCAAGCATGGTGGCTCATCCCTGTCATTCCAAGTGTTCAGCAGGCCAAGGCAGGATTACCACGTGTTCTAGGCTAGCCTGTGCTACAGAATGAGATCCTATCTCAAAAGACAATATCAAATAACGACAGAACCTACTCCCAGAATGCTTGGGAGAGGAGAAATCTTGGAGAAAGAGCTCTTCTCCAAGACGCCTGGGGAGGAGAAAGACTGGGCTGCAGATTTAACTGATAACTCTTGGGAAAGACAGAATTTGGGTGATGCCTGAAAGGATGGCAGATGACCAGAGCCTCATTCTGAGAGGAAAAGACTCAGTGGGATAGTCACAGTGTTGAGGCTGATGATTGCTGTCCACCTTGTACATCATGTTTGACCTTCCTAGAACAGTGGTTCTCAACCTGGGGGCGTCAAATGACCCTTTCACAGGGGTCACCTAAGACCATCAGAAAACACAGATATTATATTATGATTCATAATGGTAGCCAGATTGCAGTTACGAAGTAGCAACAAAAACAGTTTGATGGTTGGGGGTCACCACAACACGAGCAACCGTTTTAAAGGGTTGCAGCATTAGGAAGCTTGAAGACCACTGTTCTCGAGGTAGCTTTTATTATTATTCCTTATTTGTAGATGAGAGAAGTTAGGTAGTTTGCCCAGTGTCAGGCTGCTATTCATGGCAACGTGGAGGATGAACCCAGATTCCAAGGCCTGTGCTGTTAACCATTATCCACACCAGGTTTCCTCTTGAAAACAGGATGTGAGAAATGCACATGGGATTATATTGGTTTGCTCGTTTGCTTGCTTGTAACCAGTAACTGAACGGCTAGTACAAGGCTGGCAGCTCTTGGATGCTTAGAGACAGCAGTAAGAGGAAAGGACCCTGACTTCCTCCCGGGGCAGTGTGGTCAGGACACGTACGGAAGTGATTATCGGCTGGTGGTGTTCTGCTAGAGGCTGTGTAGTGATGACAGAGGCCCTGAGGTGGGAACCATTAGTGTGTTGGAGGGATGGGTCACAGACATTCCTGTGTGGGTGTGGAGTTTGTGCAGTGAGGAGGAGAGGAACTGTTAGGATAGGGGTTATCTGGCAGAATAAACTGCTGGTTGGGATGGCAGCGGTGGAGGTGAGGTAGGTGTTGAGCTGGCAGTAGGGGCCAAGGGGCCAGGAAGCCTTTGAATGACAGATATAATGGGGCACTGGCTACACTGGAGGCTTGTGGGTCAGGGTTTTGTTTATGATTGATCAGTTTTGCTTTTTTCAGGTTGCCCAGAGGTGGCTGACCAATCTGGGTTTGGCCTTGGATTGCCCATGAAGTTGTCTTGTCCCTCATAGCATAAGCCCAGCTGGGCCTCAGCCTCACCTAGCAGCAGACGAGCCATGGGAGGCACTTGCAGCTCAGTACACTCAGGCTCTGCCTCTTCTGTAGCAACTTGACATCTCTGGGCTTTCCCGCTGACTGACTGAATGACCTCTGAGATCCCTTATGGCCCCCACATTGTAAAGGTGGAGGTTAAGACAGTGTGGGGAAGGGAAACAAGAGACAGGAGTATGGGAAAGATGGTTTGTGCGAGGAAGTGTTCTTCATGAACTCAGGTGTTTGAACAGGGTGTCAAGTACCGCTCTCAGAGAGAACTCTTGAGCTACTATGTGCTTAGCCAATGTGCTACAGCCTCTCTTGGGAACCATACTCCCCCTCATGCATCAACCATCTCTCCGAAGCCTCAGAACGATGCTATGACCTACTAGGCATGTCCTCTTTGTAGATAGGAAAGAGGGACCCCCCCCCAAGAAGTCCAGTGACTTTGGCCATTTCATATTTTCAGTGACAGAGCTGAGAAAAGAACTCAGACCTGCCTGACGTCAAGCCCTGTCCTTTGCCCTTGACCTCATAGTCCCCAAGGTTGGCTTCATCCTGTTCCAAACCTTTGGGCATGCTGTGCTGATCCCATGGAATATCGCCCCTTCCCCTCACCCCCAGGACCAGCTTCTAGTTGGTACCACAGCAGGCACCTCTAGCAGGCATGTTGGCTTTTCCCAGAGTGCCTGCCTGAGTGGCAGGCTAAGCCAGGCATGTTTGTTTTGACAGGTGGGGCAATTCCACCCCACCACATCCCCCGGTGGCAGCTCTCTGGGCTGGGCAGCAGCACCTAAAGAATGCGGTACCTCCTCCAGCCATGCTTTGCAGGTGATGTCAGCTGCGTGGGCTAAGTACCTGGATGCAATGAATACCACTGGCCGAGGATGACTGGGGCAAGGAGGATGCGATAGGATTGTGCTACCCACAGGGCAGTCTGGCTGGGGCCCAGCCTCCTGTGGCTACCACGGCCTAGTCTTCCTTCCTGACCTGAGGCAGAGACACAGGATCCTTTTCATGTCAGCCTTGGGGCTCAGAGCAGCAGACATTTGCCCAGCCAGTTTGGAATTGTGTGTCACATCAAAACTTCTAAAGGAACTACTTTGGATGACATCTGCTGAGTGGGGAACTGGACCCAAAGAAAGGAAGTGCTCAGTTTGTTACACTCTACACCTTGGGTCTCGGACCTGAAAGTCTTTCCCAGCCCCAGGCTTGGGCTCCTTTTTTTTTGTTCAGGGAGGTGGAATGAAAGTCCACAACCTGAGGAACTGCCAGTTTGCTGGATGGCAAGCTGCCTTTCAGACCATATTTTAGCCCTATTAACAGCTCTCTGGCCAGGAGGGCCCTCTGGCACTCCTAGTGGTAGCTTATGCCAACCGGGCAGAGACGGAAGAAGCCCTGGCTGGAACCCTTTCACTGCATTTATGTGCAACAGGCAAGATAGCTGAGGCCACACCAGGAACCTTGAATTGAATTGAATTGACCCAGGGAAGAGGCCACCCACTAGGCCCCTCTAGGCAAGTAGCGCTGCATCCAGAGGTGATCTGAGGTGTCTGAGATGGTGGTATCCACCCTGTGGGGAATGAGAGCAGGTCCAGATGTGAGATCCACCACAAGGCTGGAAAGGTAACTGGGGTTGAGTGCCTCAGTCCTCAGAATGAGCTTTTGGCGGTCACTGGGATGGCTGCGATATTTAGCAAGACTGGTTGATGGGGTAAGATTAGAAGCTGGACCACCAGGGAAACTCTCCTGCCATCATGAGCTGATGGGCCTTGAGCAAGTCTTTTAGTTCCCTGGGCCTCAGTTTCCTACATCTGTGAAATGGTAACGGTAGTAGCGCCTACCTCTCAGGGTGGCTGCAAGGATCCTATGGAACACCAAAATGAGTAGTCTCTGGTCTCTGGAGCTGATCAGGCTGTTACTGGAGGCTGGGATGGCAGAAGGAAGCCTTGGGAAAACTGCAGATAAGGGAGCCTGTGTTCACTGGCTAGCCTAGAATCTCTTAGTGGCCTGGAAGTAGCAACATTGTTTGGTGGCAGGGAGCCAATGGCCTATCTGTACCCAGTCTGAGTGTAGAGGGCCAGCTAATCCAAGAAGCCTGTTGAGTAGCCGGTGAGGTGGGAATGGGAATCCCAGTCCTTATCACTTAGCAGAGTATTCCTGCGGCCCCAAGGCCATCTCCCCGGTTGAACCCCTAGGCCACGTAAAATTGTGTATACTCAACTTGGGTCCTCTCTTCCTAGAACTCCCCATTTTCTATTTTTATTTATGTATATGTCTGTATGTATAGTACCACATATAGGCAAGCATCTTTGGAAGCCAGAGGAGGGTGTCAGATCCCCCGGAGCTGGAGTCACAGGTTATTGTGACCAACTTGACATAGGCACTGAGATTTCAACTCTGGTCCTCTGGAAAGTCTTCAGCTCTCCAGGTACCCCTCCCTGCTTTCCAGTTTTCTTGACCAAGATGAGAGCAGCTAGCTTAGGAGCTCTTGAAGGCCTGAGAGCCAGGCTAGGGACATGGTTCAGAGATAGGGTCGGGTTCAGTGTGTCACCATGAGGGATCCACACAGCGTGTAGGGTAGGAGGGCATTGCCAGGCCCCAGTTCTCCCTCTGGTTGAGGATAGCTCTGCCAGACAGTCAGGAAGGATGGCAGGGGCTGCTGGACTGGAGACAGCAGCCAGGTGTCCTAACAAAAAGATCTGAACAAGCAGAGGCCTAGAGGTGACCAAGGTCAGCTAGGGCCTGGCTGGGGCTATTAGGAATGTCTTCTAGGGAGAGAGAGTTTGAGCAAGCCTTGTAAACCCAACCGGGATTAAGGTGGGAGTGGGTGGACCAGAAGCCCTCGGGGCACTAACAGTGGTGTAAGCAAAGGCACAGGTGGGAACTCCTCCTCAGTTCTTTTGAGAATGGTGGCTTCCAATTCTCTCAAATGTGTTTACCTTGATTAACAGCCTTCCTGGGCTTTACCTATCCACCGCTTGCTGTGTGTAAATGATAGATTTTATAACCAAAAGCACAACCATTCCCAGTGCAGTTTTAGAATTAATTTTAGAACATTTTTATCACCCCCTAAAGAGAACACACGTTGTTAGCAGTCTCTACCTACTCCTCAGTCTTCCTGTTGTAAGACAGCATTTCTCTGTGTAGCCCTGGCTGGCCTAGAAGTCGATCTGTAGATCAGGCTGGCCTGGAATTCACAGAGATCTCTTGCCTCTGCCTCCTGAGTGCTGGGATTAAAGGCATGTGCTACCTCAGCCTGGCTCCACGGTCTTTTTTCTTTAATTTATTACATTTTTATGTGTACATTTACACACATGCACATGCAACAGTGCACATTTGGAGGTCAGAGATCAGCTTGCTGCAGTTAGATATCTCCTTTCTACCATGTGGGTCCCAAGGATTGAGCTCACGTCATCAGGCTTGGCAGCAAATTTTGTCACATCAGTGATTCTCAACTTGTGGGTCTCAACCCCTTGGTGGGGGTCAAATATCGGATATCCTGCATATCAGATATGTACATTACCAATTTACAACAGTAACAAAATCGCTGTTATAAAGTAGCAATGAAATAATTTTATGGTTGGGGGTCACCACAACACGAGGAGCTGTATTAAAGGGTCCCAGCATTAGGAAGGCTGAGAGCCATTGCTTTCCATACTGAGCCGCCTCCCTGGCCCTATTCCTCAAGTCTTATTCAGCCACTAATCTTCTTTCTGTCCATACGTATCTGCCTAGACTCTGTGTATTTCTTACAAACAGAATCCTGTATTGTGTGCCCTTTTGCCTATGTTTCTTCCTCTTTCTCCTTTCCTCCTCCTCCTCCTCCTCCTCCTCCACCCCCTCCTCCTCCCCCTCCCTCCTCCTCCTCCTTCTGTTGGAAGAGACTTAAGAGTAGCCCAGGCTGACCTCAAATGCACTCCAATCTTCCTCTTTATTATCCCAGGTACTAGGGTTTCAGGCAAGCAACTTGACATCTGGCTCGTGTAACATTTTCAAGGCTTAGCTATTAGCTACATTGTAACATAGATCAATAGTTCATTCCCTTTTACCTTTTTATTTGTTTCATTCCTCTTTAATCATGAAAGAATAATCTTAGGGCCTGTAAGAGTACTTATCTCACACAAGTAAGGTCCTGAGTTCAGTTCCCAGGCTGGAAAAAGTAGGGCTTCCTATGTGAATATCGTATGTGGTGTGTGTACATCCGCTTGGTGTATCTCTTTATCAGTTAATGGGCATTTTCTGCTTTCTGGCTCTTGTGGAGATACTGTTGTGAACTTTACATATAAGATTTTGTATGGGTGAAGTTTTTTTTTTCTAGGACAGTTCAATTTAAATGGAATTTAATACAGTCGTTGTGGGGTGAAGGAAAAATGGCTAAGCAGATAGACCTGTCCATTCCCTGACTCTTTTCAGAGCTTGGATAGGAATGAAGAATGCAGATCTCAGGTCCCTGTGCCAGATACTTTGGGAGCTGGAAGAGGGGTGGCAGGGTGGACTGCGAGGGTCTGGTCAGTCTCCTTTCTCTCCACCAAGCCTGCCATTGTAGTGTCCGGCCAGCAGCTGTTTCAGGGCCGGAAATAGCTTGGGCAGCTGGTATTTTCTCTGGAAATCAGGTGCATTTTTTTCCTGCGTCCTGCCAAAAGCCAAAATTAGTTAAACACACAGAGAGAAGCTGGTAAGTCTCAGAGAAAATCAACAGGAAGCTGGCTGGCCAGAGGACAAGAGGGAGGTCAAAGAGTCAATCAAGGCTAGCGAGCCTTGTATAAACTCAGGGGAAGCCCATGTATCCCTCTCCCATCACAGGGAGGTAGCTTTGCTTATAGGAAAGGCTACAGGTATCTGATTGATGTCGTCTGACAGATGAGGAAGAGAGAACCTCATTGAAGGGTTCTTCCATTCAGAGACAGATGGGAAATAAAAGCCCAGTTCTCTAGTTTTTCTGTCAGTACAGGGTTAGTAAAAAACCGCTCCTTGACCCTTGGTTCTGGGTTTGAGCTCACAGAAGACCTAGGACACAAAAACAAGAACTCTGCTATTTTAGTCCCTCCCTGACCCCTTGCCAAGAGAGCATGAACCTCACCCTAACCCAACAGGAAAACACAAAACAACACTTTAATTACTATCTTGCCTTCTTTCTGTTTTGTTCTCTAGCCAGAAAACATTATGTTGTTAGACAAGAATATCCCCATTCCACACATCAAGCTGATTGACTTTGGCCTGGCTCACGAAATAGAAGATGGAGTTGAATTTAAAAACATTTTTGGGACACCTGAATTTGTTGGTGAGTTTTGGGATTGTTTTTCTCTCAATCTGGCATCGAGACTGAGGAGGGAGTTTAGCCCTGAGTTCAAGGCCCAGAATCTCTGTAAGAAAGCCAAATAAGCCGGGCAGTGGTGGCGCACACCTTTAATCCCAGCACTTGGGAGGCAGAGGCAGGTGGATTTCTGAGTTCGAGGCCAGCCTGGTCTACAGAGTAAGTTCCAGGACAGCCAGGGCTACACAGAGAAACCCTGTCTCGGAAAAAAAAAAAAAGCCAAATAAATAAATAAAAAATAAAGTAGTTGTGATCCCAGATTACAAGTAGCATGCTTGTGATCCCAGAGCTAGGGAGGCAGAGACAGGTAGATACTGGGCTCAATGGCTAGCCAGCTGAGCCTACTAGACAGGTTCTAGGCTGATGAAAGACACTGCCTCAAAAAAATAAGGTTATACTGAAGGAACAATAGCCAAGGTTATCTTGTGGCCTGTAGGCATGCATACACACAAATACACACACACACACACAGAGAGAGAGAGAGAGAGAGAGAGAGAGAGAGAGAGAGAGAGAGAGAGA